>NC_084592.1:41904120-42191620 GCF_033807715.1 Cololabis saira | reverse complement strand
GTGAAACCTTTAAGGCTGATTTATGGTTCTGCGTTACACCAACGCAGAGCCTACGGCGTAGGTGCGCGTCGACGCGTACCCTACGGCGTAGGCTCTGCATCGTTTTAACGCAGAACCACAATTTAGGCTTACGCCCCCCATATCTTCAGACTGTTCGTGCGCTAGGGTCAGGGTTGGCGTAGAGATACACACATTTTTCGGTTAGTTTTTTCTTTTTAAATTCCAACCTTTGCGTAGAAGGTGGCTTGCGCATCTTTCAAGCCCTGTTTTGTGTGCAAGCGAGCTTCATAAATGAGGCCCCAGGTCTCTAAAACTGAATCAACTTTCTGAAGGAACTTTCTGTTCATGAGTTTCTGATGGATTACATCTAATGTGTAGACTCGTCTGTTTACTGGGTACCTGACAGACGCCTTTTCTCTCTTCCCTTAAATGTTTCCGCCCTTAAGACTGAGCCACCCCTGCAGAACTCACAAACGCGTCTAACAACAATAAAACTGCTGAGTGTTTAAGCGTTCCCCGCAGGAGAGACTTGAGCAGCGGGTCTGACATCCACTGTCTGTGTCATTAGCATCATTAGAGCATCAGCTGTTTCCCTTCTCTATCTCTCTCTCTCTCCATAATAGCTCTTGAGATATCAACACTTAGACGGATCAAATGCTCCTGTAATCTCGGTAAAGTAGTGATGCATTAATGATCAGAAGGAGGTTAGAAGTCTGCAGACTTCAGAGTTGTGGGTAGAAACCTGCAACAGATGGATTCTGGGAGAGAGAACAGCACCGATTTAAAAAAGGAGATAAAGAACCTCTGAGAAGGTGGATAACAGATCTCCGTAAGGGAAAAAACTTAACCCAGTTTAACATGGACTCCTCACCGTCCTGTAGACACGGCTTTGTTGCCGGCTTGTTTTTTTGCATGTTTCATATTGTGCCTCTTCTCCTTTTCAGCTCCTCTGACCGACAAGCCGCCGAAGATCCTGTTTCCCACGGAGAACAAGATTAGCAACATGGAGCTGCAGCTAGGTAAGGTCATCCCGGGATTTTCCTCCAGCTGAATTGTTTTGAAATAGCAGTGAGAGTGACAGGAAACGGATGACTTTACAAATCCTTTCCTAGCACACCTCCAGGCACCGAATCCAGATCAATGAGGGCACTACATTTGCCGGAGAGACGGCAGAATAAAGGAGTTGCATAAGTGGTTTCCGTGAATGCAGATCGTAAGGTGCTCGTGTCCCTACGGCGGTTTTAGTCAACAATGGAGAGCCCATATGGCGCCGGGGTCCCGAACGCCGGCTTGCCACATTGAGGGACGGCCGTTTCCTGTCTGTGTTGTTTGTCTTCTTTGACATGGGGTCGCGATGGAGCCGCCGCCCGGACGTGCGTGCACAGGACCAGATGAGAATGGTCTGTTTGTTTCTCCGTGACAGCATATTGCCGGATTTCTGGGCAACGTCCGCGGCCCACATGGCGCTATCCATTCTGTGAATGGCTAATGTGCCTGTCACGCTGAAGCCAATCAGACAAGACGGCGGAGATCCGCGGACGCAGGGAGGGATTGGAGGAGTATGTGACAGAACAAGAAGTGAGGAGACAAAGGCAAAGGAGATGCAATAATTCCCCCAGTGCTTGCCTTTTGTCTCCTATCTGATGCTGCCGGCATGCAGGTAGTTCATTTGAAATGCCTCCACGGTTGGCTGATCAAGGGTGAAAAATTGCTGCTGTTGATAAACTGACAGGCACAGCCTCATATGTCAGCCTGTCCTCACCTCCGTACGAACAGGCTGCACAATGTGGGCCTCTAAGCTGTTTGCGTTGCTCGTCTCTACCTTGATCCCCCGGAGACTTTGAGGAGAAGATCTCCATCTCAAATGTTTAAAGCATTTGTTTAAAGTTTCACTTTTAGTCCCTTCTTCTGTCTGCCGTGTGTTTTCTCTCAACTCTATTGTGTATATGTGTGTTAGAGGGCTTGTATACGTACATAAAACTGAGAGGCTTTGCACAGGTGGATTGTCTGGGCCGGAGCAGCATTGCCTTGCAAACTGAGTGGTGAGAAATTGGGCAAAGCAGGTCAGATTTTTGTGTAACTGCAAATGAGTAAGTAAGCTAAAGATGAGCTGATGTTTAAGGCGACATTTGATATTAAATTCAACTCTTGAATCAGCACTAGTGTCTTTGAACAGAAAGTGAAAGTTTTCTGACCTTTTGGATAACCTTTGGCAAAGTATCAGACCTTAAAGGTGAAAGAGTATACCTTTTTTTCCCACAAAATTGATCAAATTCTGGCTCCTCTAAACGAGGCGTCGGTGACGTGTATTGACCAGAACATTACAGGGATAACTCTAACGCTTCTGTTTCATCGCATACAAAACGCCCTTTCGATCAGGTTCGGCCGTTTGGTTTTTTTTGTGCCTGTCTCTTTAAATTCAAATGAGCCACTAGTCTGTCCACCTCTCTGCTCTGGAGAGAAGAGGGGGATGAACTTTTGCAGCAGGGGCGCCTCCAAAAATGTTCATACGGGTGGCCAGATGGGGCCACTGAGGCCCCGTTTACACGGAGCAAAAACTGAGGCGTTTTCATGCGTTTTGGCCGTTCGTTTACACGAAAACGGAGCTCAAAGTCACCAAAAACGATCATTTCTGAAAACTCCGGCCAAAGTGGAGATTTTCAAAAACTCCGTTTTCACGTTTGCGTCTAAACAGAGGAAAACGGAGATTTAGGCTTCAGAACGTCACATTATGCAACAGAAACGTCACCAGCGTCATGTGTGCGACCTGTGTTTACAATTTGTTTGGCCACCGTCAATATTTTCTTGTATTTTACCTGTTTTATATTCTAAAGTCACACTTAAAAGTAACTCCACTTCTCTGTCACTCCAAACGAAAGACTCTCGTTTCGTCTTGGAAGTAAAGCCTGAATTATGGTCCCGCGTTAAATCGACGCAGAGCCTAACCCCTCGTTCACACTGAAAGCGTCACAGGAGTCCCGACGCCAGCATCTCGCCGCTTGGTGCAGTCACACTGAAAGCGGCAGTGCCTGCAGCGGGGCGGGGGTGGGCAGGGTTTCAAGCTGCGCTGCAGAACTGAAGGGAACAGTGGGAACAGCCTACACATCTTCAGTTTCCTATTTCACCATAGATCACACTTTGGGACGCCTTCTTTATATCTTAGCGTTATTTCCGCGTAGATAAGAGTGAGTTTGATGCTCCTTAACAAGTTTGGTCCGTGGATTCAACATCAACCGCCAGAGCCCACTCCCGGTGAACCATAAATCCGCCTAGGCTGATTTATGGTTCTGCGTCACACCAACGCAGAACCTACGGCGTAGGGTACGCGGCGACGCACACCGCACCGCACCATAATTCAGGCGAAGCTGCAGTCTGTGCGCTGATCACAGACACACCGGGTCAGAGCGGATTTAGTCATGATGTTTAAACTGTGTTTTGTGATTAATAAGCACGGGTTTTAATTATTTTTCGTTGGATCAATGTAGCCAATAAAATCGTTGGGACCATCCAGCTCCTCACCCATCAGATACGTGTTTCATATGAGCAGTTCAGGTAAAAACGGCAGTGAAACCAGCAAAATGTCATTTTGCTGGATGAAATATATTAATTCCTGATAAAATAAGTTTGTTAGTGCACAGCTCTGCTCCTGTACGCATGTGAATCATCAGTGTACGTTTGTGTCTACATGAAAGTACAATCAGCATTGAGGCTTCTCGCTTCGGGAAACCCGGTCTGTGATTGGACGACGCCTCGGCGTCGCCGCTGCTCATTTGCATAAAGTTCCGATTTTTCAACTTTCAAATTGACGCGCCGCGCCCTCCGCCCGACGCTCCCGCCGCCCCCGCCGCCCCCGCCGCCCCCGCCGCCTCTCGACGCCCGTTTTTCATAGACAATGAATGGCAGCCAGACGCCTATGACGCCCGTGACGCTTTCAGTGTGAACGCAGGGTAAGGCGTACGGTACGTGGCGATGCGCGTAGGGTGACCAGATCTCAACAAACTAAATGTGGGACAAAGAGCATGTTTGTGTGGGACAATGTGGGACACCCGGATACATTACCAATACTGAGAGGTAGTCTAAAATTTTTACATAATGTAACTTAAAAAATGAACATTTCTATTACGTCCCTTAGCTCATACAGCCAAAAAAGACAGGTACAGTATTTAGTTTAAGGAACTTCATCACTTCATAAACCATCCATAAACACTTTTCACTCAGTAGTGGCTATAACCCAACTACTGCATTCCATTAACACAAAATAAAATAAAAAATTAAGTAAAACCAGATTAATAGAAATCAAAACCAACCAGGAGGGAATAAAATAAATTTAATTTCACGTCTTTAAAACCATCCTCCTAAGCCAATTGCATATCACTTGAAATTAGGCACAATGAAACATATCTGATAAAATCAAATCGTATTAATAAATCAAAACCAGCCAGGAGGGAACAACAAATAAAATTCAAGTAAATTTAATTTAATTTAGTAAAATTTCCCAGTCTTTCTTATAGCTGCATCACCTCTTTTTTGTTGTCGTTTCCATCATTTTTAGCCTGTTTCTCCTTCAGTCGAGTCAAGACCGCCACCGTTGCGCGTGTACGCGGCGCGCAGCTGCAGCAGCAACACACGTCACGTAGACACTTGACCACACATGTGCGCAGTTTTATTGACAGCATCATCATCAAATAAACAGCCCCGTAATGACAGCCGTCTCTGTTTTCTTCGCATCCATTGGACAAAAGCCAGAGGTAAAAAAAAAAAAAAAAAAAAAAAAAAATACAGATGTCAATCAAATTGCGGGACATCGTCTCAATATGCGGGACGCGGAAAAAGTGATGAAAATGCGGTGCAGTCCCGCACAAAGCGGGACATCTGGTCACCCTAGATGCGCGCCGTACGGTGTGCGTCGCCGCGTACCCTACGCCGTAGGCTCTGCGTTGGTGTAACGCGGAACCATAAATCAGCCTTAACTGGAGGTTACGCGTGTCATTTGTTGATGTTTTTTCCAGGATTCTGATTGGCTGGCATGACGTTAACAGCGTATTCATGCAGATCCGTGTAAACGAAGAGATTTTGAAAACGATCTCGTGTAAACGATGGAATTTTTCAAAACGTAGAGGGAGAAATATCCGTTTTTGTAAATACCCAGCTATGTGTAAACGTGGCCTTAAATTCTTGGACACCAAAACTAAAAGCCATCATTACAGGATTTTATTATACTGTTGTAGTATACAGGCTCAGTGCTTCTTTAAGGCTACTTAAAGAAGCACCTACTGATATGCATTTGGCCCAAATGATTTGGGATGAAATGCATAACTGACGATAGAATCTATGTGACCGGCAAGTGTTGTTTTTTTTTTATTGAGGCCAGTGGGGTGGCCAGCAAATTTGTAGGGGGGGGCATGGCCACTCCAGGCCACCGCCTGGTGGCGCCACTGTTTTGCAGAGGGATGGTTTGACAGACGTTTCAGATCCACTGTGGCAGGGTGGAGGAGCAGCCACTCAGCTGATTGGGCACACCTGTGCCCAATCAGCCTCTCCACCCTGCCTGCCTTCATAAAGAGCAGCTGCACACCAGCAAGAGGTCTGCTGGGAGAGGGCACCATGAACTCGTTCCCGTTAATGCCGGCCGGGGGGGCGGTGCAGTATGGTGTTCAACTCAACTCAATCTTTATTCACAGTTTCCAGTTTAAAACAACTGAGGTTAACCAGAGTGCTGTACAGTTTTTTTTAAACAATATTTGTATACATTTTTCACTTTTACAAGTAAAGAATGGATACATTATATGATCCACAGAAATAACAAGCAAAACAGGCAAACAAACCAACAGAACAAAAAAACAAAACACCAGGTCTGATCCATATAAATAATACCCTGGTTACAGTAAAAATGTACAGTATGACCAGTCAAGAAAATCCCTGCAACATGATATTAGAGACATCAGGCTCTACATAGTTCAAGTAAGGCTGCCAAACTTTATAGAATTGGTCTGTTTTTGAATGTAATATACATGTAATGTTCTCTAATGGCACTAGATCAAACACCACTCTTTGCAAACCTTTAACAGGTGGTACTTTTTTCGACTTTTTTTTCGAAATTGTACTTCAACATTAATCTCGACATTTCAACTTTTTTCCTCGACATTTCGACTTTTTTCTCGAAGTGCATAATAAAAAAAAGATCTTCCTCCTCTAAAATATTATTTTTATTTTTCTCTTGCCTGGCCCCAATACTCTTCCGTACCTCATTAAGGTGAACTGATAAGATATTTGACTGTTGTAGGGGTGAAAAACAGGATTTATCTGTGTCTGCTGAATCGTCGCTCTTTAAACGTGAGGTTTAAAGAGTTGAAAAAGCTCTGCATCGCCCGGGTCTGAGATCTGACCACCGGCTCTTTCCTTAGAGGATGAAATGACTCCACTGGGCTCTTGGACCGGTTGTTTATGGCAGGAGATGCAACGCCTGTACATCCAACAACTCAGCGCTTCCAACTGCCTCCAGTTTCAGACGAGATACGTCTGTTAATCGCTGCTCATCGAGACACCAGGATGGCAGCTCTTCAGGATGGTTTGGCTCTGAGTAGCCGGGACGTGGCTTTCCAAATAAAGAAGTTCTGTCTGGAACGCCTGGTGTGGTGCAGAGACGGGACCAGAATCCAAATGGTTTTATTTGTTAGAAGACATTCAAACTAAAACATATGCATGTGGACAAAACCAAATAAAGAATTTGAAATAACTACTTGTTGGGTTTGGAAATATGAAATCCAAATTTTATAAGACAGGATCCAATGGAAACCAGTGGGAGGATGGGGAGATCAGAGCCATAAGCAGGGAGATAAATCTGCAGCGGTACCAGACCCCCCCTTTATCTCCTCTGCTGCTGCAACCAGAGTCTCCAACAGCCTCCATCTTAGCAGCTTTACTCAACTCACAGGGGCGAGGCGTTACATAAACGCTTACAGAAGACGCTCAGCGGGAGGCAGCTGTCGAGGAGTCAGAGGATGATGCGGAGATTTGAAGTACAAGAAGAGAAAAGTACATGAAGAAAGTGGTCACGTACGACAGGATTGTTGAGGATGATGAAGAACAGAAGAGCAGGTTTAGTGAGGGTTTGGTTCCCACTTCTCCTCTTCCTCGCCTCAGGGCCAAGTACACACTTCTGGTTAAGCTCTGCCCCCTCCAGCCCCTCACGTCTACCAGTACTACTACTAATACTACTACTATTACTACGCCTACCACTACTACCACTGCTACTACCACTACTACCACTACTACTACTATTACCACTACTGCTACTACCACTACTATCACCATCACTACTACTACCACTACCGCTACTACCACTACCACTACTACTACTACTACCACTACCACTACTATTACTACCACTACTACCACTATGTAGCACATCGATTGCTACGGGGGGCCGACCGACAGGACAGAGAGGACACGAGGTTTCAGTGCAGAACTCTTTAATCAATCTTCTTCAGCCAAGACACACGTGCGCAGCAGAACCTTCACAGGGAGACAAGACCTCTTGCTGCTGTGCAGCCATGCCTTATGAAGGCAGGCAGGGTGGAGAGGTTGATTGGGCCCACCTGTGCCCTAATCAACCTGAGTGGCTGGAGCTCCTCCACCCTGCCACACACCCCCATCGCCAACCTCAGGCCGGGGTCCATCCGGCTGAGCCAACTCCCCCCGCCCCCCTCGGAGTGGGAGAGGAAGCCAGGAACCGCTGACTGTGCCTCCGGGCCTTCCCTGTTCGGCCGGCTGCCGAGGCCGGTCGGGAGGTCGTCCTCGGCGACGGGCCGACCACAGAAACCGGTCGGGAGGTCATCCTCGGCGACGGGCCGACCGCCGAAAACGACTGGGCCCAGGGTGGCCTCGGGCCAGACGGCATCCGCGGCCGTGGCCGGGGTGCGTCCAGGACCACCCCCTCCCCGACGCAGCACTGCTCCGGCCGCTGGTCCGCCTCCGCGACGAACCTCAGACGTGGCGCCGGGGTGGGTCGCGCCGTGGGTTCCGCCGTCGCTGGCGCCGCCTCAGGAGCCGTCGCCTGGTGGCCCGCAGCCTCTGCCTCCCGGCCTGTCGACTGCAGCGCCACCAGCGCTGCTGCGGCGTACCTCAGGCGTGGCGCCGGGGTGGGTCGCTCCGCGGGTCCCGTCGCCTCGGAACCGTCGCTTGGCGGCCCGCAGCCTCTGCCTCCTGGCCTGTCGGCTGCGGCGCCACCAGCTCCTCCCGCGCTGCGGCGAACCTCAGGCGTGGCGCTGGGGTGGGTCGCGCTGCGGGTCCCTCCGTCGCTGGCGCCGCCTCAGGAGCCGTCGCCTGGTGGCCTGCAGCCTTTGCCTCACGGCCTGTCGGCTGCAGCGCCACCAGCTCCTCCTCTGCTGCTGCGGCGTACCTCAGGCGTGGTGCCGGGTTGGGCCTCTCCGCGGGTCCCGCCGCCTCGGGAGCCGCCGCTTGGCGGCCCGCAGCTTCTGCCTCCCGGCCTGTCGGCTGCGGTGCCACCAGCGCTTCCAGCGCCGCGAGCTGCTGCTCGCCCTGGCCCTGAAGCAGGGCTGCCAGGTCGGCCAGGGCATGGGCCAGCGCTTCCAGGGCCCGCTCCGTGCCTCCCTCCTCCATCCTGTCGGGCCCCACGTTGGGCGCCAGTGTAGCACATCGAGTGCTACGGGGGCCTGACCGACAGGACAGAGAGGACACGAGGTTTCAGTGCAGAAATCTTTAATTGTCACATACCACTCTCACACGTGCCCAAGCACCTTCTCCCACGACCAGCAGCAGCTTCTCCGACTCTGCAGCTTCTCTGTCTCTCCCTTATAAGGCTGGCAGGGTGGAGAGGCTGACGGGCCACACCTGTGTCCCGTCAGGCTGAGTGGCTGCAGCTCCTCCACCCTGCCACACACTACTACTACTACTACTACTACTACCACTACTACCACTACTACTACAACTACTACTACTACCACTACTACCACCACTACTACAACTATTAATACTACCACTAGCACTAGTACTCCTATCACTACTACCAATACCACAACTACCACCACCACTAACACTACTACTACTACCGCTACCACTACTACCACTAATAAAACTACTACCACCACTCCCACTACCACTACTACTACTACCACTACTAACACTACCACTACCACTACTATCACTACCACTACTACTACTACCACTACTAAAACTACTACCATGTCTGTGAGCTGTATCTGATGTGATGGGCCGACACACAACTACACACTCCTGCACTACGTGGTGATGCACATTCTCCCTCATTTAAGACAGAAACATGCACAGCAGCCTCCCCCGCCCCCCCCCCCCCCTCCCTCGGGGTGATTTGTTATGGATGCGCCGCCCCGGTAGGTGAGCTCGAGGAAGTCGGCTTGCGCTGACTCAGCACTCTCTCTCTCTATCTCTTTCTCTCTCTCTCTCTCTCTCTTTGATTTGCACACTCCTGCACTACTCGGGGTGGGAGGTCACGCACACACCGGCGGCCCCGTCCTTCCCACCGTGGGATGATTGTAACTGATAGAGGGTTTTACTGTCCCCCAAAGCCACCAGATGGGAGCAGTCTTCTGGAAAGGAATTAGAATCCATTACTTTCACGGAGCGGCAGAGGATGTGTGGCGGGAGGCGGGCCGCACAAACCTCAAGTTTTGCCTCTTTTTTTCGTTTTTTTCCCCCCCTTAGTCGGTGTGTTTCTGTCATAAATAACGACGGTGTCAGGTGTGAATGGGCTGAAAAACACTGCAGGCTTTAACAGCTGGATGAGGGCGTGTCTGGCGTTGCCCACAGGAATTCTGGGTCGGTAACTTTGCTTTGCACGACACGAAACTGAGAATAAACTTTACAGTCAGCAGTGAAGGTGTCAGCCAATCAGATCTCCTGGCTGATTATGACCATAGAAGAATTTCAGCCCCCGTCATGTTTAAAGTTTTAACACAAACGTTAAATCTAGGTATTGAAACCAAAACTGATTTTTTCTCCAACCTGGTTGTAAATATGTTGATTTCTGCAGCAAAGTTGGACGTTTCAGCTCACTTGTGGAGCCCCTGCTGGCCAGTAGAGGAACTGCACGTTCTCCTATTTCCTTGTTGGTGTTGTGTGAAAATGTCAGCGTTTGGTCTGATCACATTTGTTTGGTAACTATTACTACTACTACTACTACTACTACTACTACTGTAATTACTACTACTACTACTACTACTACTGTAATTACTACTACTACTACTACTACAACTACTACTAGTACTACAACTACTACTACTACTACTACTACTACTACTATTACTACTACTACTACTACTACCACTACTACTACTACTACCACTACTACTACTACTATTACTACTACTACTACTACTGTCACTACTACAACTACTACTGTCATTACTACTACTACTACTACTACTACTATTACTACTACTACTATTAGGCTACTACTACTACTACTACTACTACTATTACTACTATTACTGCAACTACTGCAACTACTACTACTGTCATTATTACTACTACTACTACTAGTACTACTACTACTACAACTACTACTACTACTACTACTATTAGGCTACTACTACTACTACTACTATTACCACTACTACTATTAGGCTACTACTACTACTACTACTACTACTGCAACTACTACTACTGTCATTATTACTACTACTACTACTACTACTAGTACTACTACTACTACAACTACTACTACTATTACTACTACTACTACTATTACTACTACTACTACTACTACTATTACTACTACTACTATTACTACTACTACTATTAGGCTACTACTACTACAACTACTACTACTACTACTACTACTACTACTACTGCAACTACTACTACTGTCATTATTACTACTACTACTACTAGTACTACTACTACTACAACTACTACTACTACTACTACTACTACTACTACTACTACTACTGCAACTACTACTACTGTCATTATTACTACTACTACTACTAGTACTACTACTGCTGCAACTACTACTATTACTACTACTACTGTCAATACTACTACTACTACTACTACTACTACTACTACTACTGTCAATACTACTACTACTACTACTACTGTCAATACTACTACTACTACTACTACTACTGCTACCAATACTACTGTAACTACTATTACTGACATTACTACTACTACTACTGTCATTATTACTACTACTACTTCTACTACCACCACTATTAATACTATTGCTACTACCACCACCCACGCCACTACTACTACTACTACTACTGCAACTACTACTACTGCTACTAGTACTACTACTACTACTACCACCACTACTACTACTATTAATACTATTACTACTACCACCACCGCCGCCACCACCACTACCACTACTACTACTACTGTCATTACTACCACCAC
The DNA here is from genome assembly GCF_033807715.1 of Cololabis saira. Classification (NCBI taxonomy): domain Eukaryota; kingdom Metazoa; phylum Chordata; class Actinopteri; order Beloniformes; family Belonidae; genus Cololabis; species Cololabis saira. Next base: position 42,180,217 of record NC_084592.1, on the reverse strand, counting down.
CACTACTACTACTACAGCGACTTACATCTGAGAGAACAACACAAGCTAGAAATCACACCGGAGAGTTCAGCTGGATCAGTGCTGGTCAGACTGCTGGTGCTGCCATGCTAGTGTTAGAAGTGTTCCCTTCCCGCCCAACACAACAGTCCTTTCATACAAGAAAAGCTACATCTAAAAAGACAACATCATGCGATCATCTTGTCATAAGTGTAGCTTCCTCAGTGCTGAGTCCTGCAAAGAGCTGGATCTCCTAACTAGTTCTGATGAGCAGAGAAGTTGTCTAGCTGCCGAAGTCTTTAGCTTGCTCTAAAGAGTAGGTCCAGACCCTGCAGATCGGACAGTTTGGTAGTGTTGTGGTTTGGTTGGTAAAGGACCCAAGTGCAGGAGACAGAGGGAGGCTGGAGTCAGGAGTTCTCAAAAACAAAAGGGTTTTAATCCAAAAAGGTAAAGCAAAGCGCTGCAGAGCAGGATAAATACAAAAACAGGATCAGGACCAAAACACGAGGAGACATGGAGGAGAGAACAGTACGGACCGACAGGGAACCAAGGAATGACAAGACAAGATATACTGAGGGGATAACGAGACAAGACGAGACACAGGTGCGGACACAATCAGGGCAGATGGGACACAGGCGGGGCAAGACAGAACTGAAACTAAAACTGGGAGGAAGTGTCAAAACCCTGACAGTACCCCCCCCTCAAGGGACAGATCCCAGATGTCCCCAGAGTCCTAACCCAGGGTGGGCGGAGGGGGCCTGGAGGAGGGCCCAAGCCACACACGGCCAAAGTTCCGGGGGCCGACCTCGGGACCGGGCAGACCAGCGAGACAGCTCGGGGGGGCGTCCCCGAGGCCTAGGCCTGGGTCTTGGCGGGGGGCGTGACGAGGATTCTTGGTGTGGCTCGGGGACTTGACAGGGCTCGGGAACCTGACGGGGCTCGGGAACCTGACGGGGCTCGGGAACCTGACGGGGCTCTGGGACCGCCTCAGGAACCGAGGGCTGCGGGACCGCCTCAGGAACAGAGGGCTGCGGGACCGCCTCAGGAACAGAGGGCTGCGGGACCGCCTCAGGAACAGAGGGCTGCGGGACCGCCTCAGGAACAGAGGGCTGCGGGAGCGCCTCAGGAACAGAGGGCTGCGGGAGCGCCTCAGGAACAGAGGGCTGCGGGACCGCCACAGGAACAGAGGGCTGCGGGACCGCCACAGGAACAGAGGGCTGCGGGACCGCCTCAGGAACAGAGGGCTGCGGGACCGCCTCAGGAACAGAGGGCTGCGGGACCGCCTCAGGAACAGAGGGCTGCGGGACCGCCTCAGGAACAGAGGGCTGCGGGACCGCCTCAGGAACAGAGGGCTGCGGGACCGCCTCAGGAACAGAGGGCTGCGGGACCGCCACAGGAACAGAGGACTGCGGGACCGCCTCAGGAACAGAGGGCTGCGGGACCGCCTCAGGAACAGAGGGCTGCGGGACCGCCTCAGGAACAGAGGGCTGCGGGACCGCCTCAGGAACAGAGGGCTGCGGGACCGCCTCAGGAACAGAGGGCTGCGGGACCGCCTCAGGAACAGAGGACTGCGGGACCGCCTCAGGATCCGGAGTCGGGGCTGACAGGAGGCGGGGAGCCGGAGTCGGGGCTGACAGGAGGCGGGGAACCGGAACAGGAGCAGACAGGATGCGGGGAACCGGAACAGGAGCAGACAGGATGCGGGGAACCGGAACAGGAGCAGACAGGATGCGGGGAACCGGAACAGGAGCAGACAGGATGCGGGGAGCCGGCGTCGGGGGGCAGAGGATCCCCGGAGCTGCCCGAGTGGGGACCCGGGTCCGTGGCGCTGGCTGCGGGGGTACCCGGGTCCGAGGTGCCGGCTGCGGGGGTACCCGGGTCCGAGGTGCCGGCTGCGGGGGTACCCGGGTCCGAGGTGCCGGCTGCGGGGGTACCCGGGTCCGGGGCGCTGGCCCCCCCTCAAGGGACAGATCCCAGATGTCCCCACAGTCCACATCCAGGGCGGGCTGGGGGGGAACACGGGTCCTCGGAGCTGGCTGAGGGGGGGCACGGGTCCTCGGAGCTGGCTGAGGGGGGGCACGGGTCCTCGGAGCTGGCTGAGGGGGGGCACGGGTCCTCGGAGCTGGCTGAGGGGGGGCACGGGTCCTCGGAGCTGGCTGAGGGGGGGCACGGGTCCTCGGAGCTGGCTGAGGGGGGGCACGGGTCCTCGGAGCTGGAGCAGGAACAGGGGTCGATGCGTCCAGGACCACCGCTAGAGCAGGAACAGGGAGCGATGCGTCCAGGACCACCGCTAGAGCAGGAACAGGGAGCGATGCGTCCAGGACCACCGCTGGAGCAGGAACAGGGGGCGATGCGTCCAGGACCACCGCTGGAGCAGGAACAGGGGGCGATGCGTCCAGGACCACCGCTGGAGCAGGAACAGGGGGCGATGCATCCAGGACCACCGCTGGAGCAGGAACAGGGGGCGATGCATCCAGGACCACCGCTGGAGCAGGAACAGGGGGCGATGCGTCCAGGACCACCGCTGGAGCAGGAACAGGGGGCGATGCGTCCAGGACCACCGCTGGAGCAGGAACAGGCTGGGGCTGGCGCTGGCGCCGTCGCTTCCCCTGGGGCTGAGAACCCCCGGGCCCGCCTCGAGCCAGGCGTGTTCCCCAGAAGGGGGGAACAGGCTGGAATGCGTCCAGGACCACCTCGGGAACAGGAAGAGGTGCGTCCAGGGCCCCCACCGGAACAGGCTGGGGCTGGCGCTGACGTCGTCGCTTCCCCTGGGGCTGAGAACCCCCGGGCCCGCCTCGAGCCTGGCAGGTTCCCAGAAAGGGGTCCCCATTTTTCTCTGCCTCTCGGCGGAAGAACTCAAAAAGAGTAATATACTCTCCCGCTGGGTCCATGTTGGTCGGTCCGTTCTGTTGTGGTTTGGTTGGTAAAGGACCCAAGTGCAGGAGACAGAGGGAGGCTGGAGTCAGGAGTTCTCAAAAACAAAAGGGTTTTAATCCAAAAAGGTAAAGCAAAGCGCTGCAGAGCAGGATAAATACAAAAACAGGATCAGGACCAAAACACGAGGAGACATGGAGGAGAGAACAGTACGGACCGACAGGGAACCAAGGAATGACAAGACAAGATATACTGAGGGGATAACGAGACAAGACGAGACACAGGTGCGGACACAATCAGGGCAGATGGGACACAGGCGGGGCAAGACAGAACTGAAACTAAAACTGGGAGGAAGTGTCAAAACCCTGACAGGTAGGTTGTTCCCCCATCGGGGAGCAACGGAGGAGAACAGTCTGGCTACTGATTCACACTATTTTGTGGTGGAAGAACCAGCCGTCTTTCACTGGCTGAGCGGAGCTGTGGAGAGGGAGTGTATCTCTGGATGAAGGAGTGAAGGTAGAGGGAGAGTAGCTCTGGATGAAGGAGTGAAGGTAGAGGGAGAGTAGCTCTGGATGAAGGAGTGAAGGTAGAGGGAGAGCAGCTCTGGATGAAGGAGTGAAGGTAGAGTAGCTCTGGATGAAGGAGTGAAGGTAGAGGGAGAATAGCTCTGGATGAAGGAGTGAAGGTAGGCTGGAGCCATGTGGGTGAGTGTTTGGTAGCCAGAAGCAGAGCTTTGAACTTGATGCTGCAACTGGAAGATTGTTGTTAAAAGTTATCTTTCTGGTCCCATCTGGTCACCGTCAAGGAATTCAAGACTTCTACCTGTTTGGTTGAGTTGTAAGAATGAGGAGATGACATGAGTGACATGAATGACAGGATGACAGGATTGCTATATTCTAGGGTTCAATGAAGGGACCATATTTATAAGATGTGTCTAAGACGGACGACTGCAGACACCCAGAACCTGCAGCTCCTGATATTCCACCTCCTGCGTGGAGAACCTCATTCCCACCGACCGACATCAGCAGAATTAGATATTATGTTCAGGCACACATGTCAGCAACTTCTTGAGCACAGGCAAGACGTGTTGGCAGTTTCCAGAGGCAGTATTTTCCTCTCCTACCTGTCATCTCCCCGCTAGAGTACAGTTACCTCCACAAATGTAGACTTTGTCAACTCGCCTCCAAAAGGATGTAAAGTGTAAACATGCTGCACATCGCTCTTCCTCTTAGCACCTTAGAAATGCGTGGGCTCTGTTTTTGCTGTCAATCTCTCCCTCCTTTTCCCCCCCTCCCCATCACCCGCTGACCTCCGCTTGTGTGCTCGGAGATTACAGAACAATAGTGGGGAGATTGTCAGGATTGAACGACGAGATGAAGGAAGCAGCACACAGTCCTTCCATCTGGTGGGGGGGGGTGGAAGTAAACTTGACTTTGTTCTGAAGTTACCAAAGGTCACCGCTGATCGGCTTCATTAAAAACGACTAACTCTCTCCGTCCGGGGTTTCTTGGCTGCGCGGACGTCAGCTCGTCACCGCTTCTGGAAACGTGTCGTTAAAAGTTGTTTGCTTGATGTTTTATCACTTAAAGAATTCCTGTTTTATTTTTAAAACATGAAAGTCGTGGTGTTGCACCATCACTGTGGCTGCAGTCATGCCACATGATGCTGCCGCTGCTGCAGGACAGAGCCGTCTGGGAGTTTGCGAGGCCCTGTGCGAAATGGCCGGGGTAGGCAACATTTTTGGGTTTTTCGGGTCGGATCGGGTGTCTATATGCGCAATTTTAACTCTCCAATTAGCAAAATACTGGATACCTTCCCCTGCCTCATCATCATTTGGCTTGCCTCGACGCGGGGCACCACGGCTGCTTGAGGTCCCGTCGGATCGGTGATTTTTGTAACAAATTTATCAAACAAGTCTTTCAGAGAGGCATTAAACTCTTCCATTTTCTTTAGTTTTTTTCTTTTTTCATCCTCTGATGGAAATTTCCTGATTCTGTCTCGTTCTCTCGACATTGTGTGACAGTTTGTTCCAACTCCACCCGTCTGGATCAGAGCAGCTTGTGTCTGCGCTTGGTCTGATCAGTTGTATTGAACAACAGAAACGCGCATAATTGCACATATATTTATTGATATGCACAGACTAGTACACATTTAGGTCTGTAATGGAACGTGACTGTTGATATTTATAAGGGAAAAAGGGAAAAAAAAAAAAACGGAAAAAAAAAATGTAGAAAAAAAAGGCCCCTTGGGGCGCGAGGCCCCGTGCGGTCGCACGGTTCGCACACCCCTTGCGGCGGCCCTGCTGCAGGATGTCACTTTGAACAATAACCCGTGGATCAATAACCTGTGGATCAATAATCCATGGATCAATAACCTGTGACAGCTAAGGGATTTCCTGAACCTTTTATCTTTAGAGTAACATGTAAAGCCATGTTGTTGCATCATCACCATGGATACAGTCATGCCGACGCCACATGATGCTGCTGCAGGATGTCACTTTGGATCAATAACCCGCGGATCAATAACTCACGGATCAATAACCCAATGATCAATTTTTATTTTTTTTATTATTTTTTTTAATTCATTAGTTTGCACACAATAAAAGTAACACTTACAATCAAAATAGTAAAACAAATGTGACAGGAGAGGTCAAAAAGCCAACAGGCTTATGCAGCGAAACTTCCCCTCAATTTAGGAAGTAAAACCGTAAACTATAAACAAAAAACAAAGAAGGTTAGACTACATACAGTAGTTACAGATCATCAACACACAAAAAATAATCAAAAAAAAAAATCAACAAAGAAAACTTGTGACATTTTTTAAATGTGAATTAAATGAGATGATAAATGTATTTTAAAAATCTCTAGAGAAACAGAGCTTTTGATAATGTGAGATTTGGAGTTCCATATCTGTACACCACGATATCTGAGGGAAAACTGGCCGTGTTTAGTTTTATAAAAAGGAAGATGAAGATGATTAACCTGTCTAGTATTCTATGAATGTATTTGAGAATTATATTTGAAAAAATTACTAAACGATAGTGGTAAAGAAAAAGACAAAAACATATGTTTGTATAAAAACACACACATCTGATGAATATTTATGTCATCGTCGTCGGTAGCCACTCGTATTCCGAGTTTGGCAGCGTGTCAGCTCTTCCTCTGTGATTCTGTTTCTGTTCCTACAGTTGTTGTTGTTGCTGTTGACGGCGTTGATGCGCCTTCATGTGGCTTAGTAGGCCCAGCCTGTGCTGAAAAAGTCTCAGGCAATGCTCACACTGTAGAGTTGCAGGTGTAGGGTTGTGAGCTTGTCTCCGTTTACGGTCTTGGCGCTTTTGTTCAAGATGTAGCCGCCTGTCATTTTCGAAAGCTTGTCCTGGGGGATGTCAGCCTGGGCCAGCGACCGCTTCAGCTGGTCTTTGAATCAACGCTTTGGTGCGCCTCGAGAACGCTTACCCTCCGATTATGTCATATACTGAAAGAATTTAGAGTTTTCTGAACAAAGGAGTACAGGGTTCCGTAGAGTTAGAAAAAGTTGCCAGTCTTTGTCTTTAATAACCCGTGACAGCTAAAGAATTCCTGTTAGCCGTGTTGTTGCGTCATCACCCTAGATAGAGTCATGCCAACACCACATGATGCTGCCGTTGCTGGACCATGTCACTTTTGATCAATAACCTGTGGATCAATAACCCACGGATCAATAACCGATGACAGCTAAAGAATTTCCTGAACATTTTTATCTTTAGGGTAACATGTAAGCCGTGTTGTTGCATCATCACCATGGATACAGTCATGCCGACACCACATGATGCTGCTGCAGGATGTCACTTTGGATAAATAACCCGCGGATCAATAACTCACGGATCAATAACCCATGGATCAATAACCCGTGACAGCTAAAGAATTCCTGTTTTATTTTTAAAACATGTTAGCCGTGTTGTTGCAACATCACCCTAGATCAGGGGTCGGCAACCCACGGATCTGGAGCCGCATGCGGCTCTTTAGCGCTGCCCTGGTGGCTCCTGGAGCTTTTTCAAAAATGTTTGACTTTTTTTTTCCTTTTTTTCTTCTTTTTTTTCTTTTTTTCCTTTTTTCTTCTTTTTTTCTTTTTTTTTCTTTTTTTCTCTTTATTTCTTTTTTTATTCTTTTTTTCCTCTTTTCCTTTTTTTCTTTTTTCTTCTATTTTTCCTTTTTTCTCTTTTTTTCTTCCTTTTTCTTTTCCTTTTTAATCTCGACATTTCAACCTTTTTCTCGAAATTTTGACTTTTTTCTCAACATTTTGACTTTTTTCTCGAGATTGTACTTCAACATTAATCTCGACATTTCAACTTTTTCCTTGACATTTAGACTTTTTTCTCGACATTTTGACTTTTTTCTCGAAGTGCATAATGAAAAAAACATCTTCCCCCAGTTATAACTAATATAGAAACATGCAGCATGTGTTGTCTTCATTCTAAGGCTGATACAAGACTTTTCATTTTTTGCGGCTCCAGACATATTTGTTCTTTGTGTTTTTGGTCCAATATGGCTCTTGCAACATTTTTGGTTGCCGACCCCTGCCCTCGATACAGTCATGCCAACACCACATGATGCTGCCGCTGCTGGACCATATCACTTTGGATCAATAACCTGTGGATCAATAACCCACGGATCAATAACCGATGACAGCTAAAGAATTTCCTGAACCTTTTATCTTTAGAGTAAAATGTAAGCCGTGTTGTTGCATCATCACCATGGATACAGTCATGCCGACACCACATGATGCTGCTGCAGGATGTCACGGATAAATAACCCGTGGATCAATAACCCATGGATCAATAACCTGCGGTGGATCAATAACCCGTGACAGCTGAAAAGCAACTTATTTATTCTTCATACGTTTTATTCATCAATCCACCACTGGAATTGTTAAAGTCACTGAGCAAATTTAAAATTGTCACGTGTTACAACACCTTCCTGATTTTAAGGAGATGCAAAGTTTGTAGCAGCAGAGGAAAGGAAATACTCCACTAAAGTCCCCCTAAGTTACACCGATGTGCCGTGGATGAGTCCGTGCACTTCGGCATGTCTACGGTGTAAATCTGTGAGAGAAACGGCCCACGAGGGTCCTTCCGGATATTTCTCTATGTACATTTGTGGTGATAAATGACACGTTTATATTCCAACACGGAGATAAAGATTCATACACAGGAAGCCCTTAAAGGTCACCCTGCAGATACGTCACTGCACCTCTGCAGTCCCACATGGAACCCAGCGTTGGGTAACCAACAGCGACCAGCATGGTAAGCAGTGTGTCAGCGAAACGAAGCTAAATGTTTAAGTGTGTGAACGGTCGTCATTAATCACGGGGTCCGGGGCGGAGAGCCGGAGACCGCGGGATGATGAATGGACCAGCAGCCTCCACACGCCCAACGGGGGAGAGGGAGGAAGAGCCGGGGAGGAAATACGCTAAAGTAAGCACCGCAGCATCACAGCAGCATCACAGCAGCATCACAGCAGCATCACGGCGGCAGCGCGGCGGCAGCGCGGCGGCAGCGCGGCGGCAGCGCGGCGGCAGCGCGGCGGCAGCACGGCGGCCGGATGAGCATTGCCTGGCGAGGAGAAAAGAAAACGTCACGTCGACCGTGGGATAGTTTAGTTTACTTTACTTTATTGGTACTTTCATTTTCCACAACACAAATAACCCAAAGTACAGGTGTTAATCGTCAGTGTAGTACAAAAAATATATATATAATTTTTTAGTATATATATATATATATATATATACAATTTTAACTAAAAACCAAAACTCAACATTTCAACTTTTTTTCAACTTTTTTCTCGAAGTGCACAATAAAAAAAATCTCTATTTTTTTCTCCTGCATGGCCCTAATAGTCTTCCGTGGATTTTCTCTCATCTATGTTCTAAAATTAAGTTTACTGTCAAGTCCATGTCCTGAAAACCTGTTATCCAATCAGAATTGTCCGTCTCTATTAAGGCCTGGTTAGCTGGCTCATTCATTGGTTAGGACTTAGGAGGTAGGAGAGTGACGGGAAAGTTGACCAATCACGGTTTGATTTCAAGTGGGCGGGACTAAAACAAAAGATTGTAGGCCTTCATGAAGTCCGAACATCAAATCTCTGCAGAGTGGTGAGAGCGGTTGAGAGACGGAGTTAAATGGCGGAAGAATTTAATCGTCAATTCATTGTATTGTTGCTTTTTTCCGCGATGATTTATTTTCTCTGTGATGAGGTGAAGGCCCAGCGGTAGTAGCTCACGGTTTGCCACTGGTAAGTTGTAAGCCTAGCGAATCAGGGAAAGGTGGGCGTTGACGGAGGAGCGATGGAGGTGGACTGGTGCAACTACGTGGTCGATGGTTTCAAATGCTGATGTTGTTCGCCGCCTATTTAACTTTACAGCTGCAACAGTTGCTGTTACTAAAACAAAACGTATTCATCTGGAAGTACTGTAATTGAACAACAATTCATGGCTTCAGGTGAAGCGGTTAAGTAAGATGTCCTGTCAGAGACCGTTTGTCATAGTTTTGTTATTTAGTTCCTGTTTTATTTTGAAACCCATATCTTTGTTTCAGTTCTGTCTGAAGTTTCTGTCGTCAATGAAAATTATGATTAAATATCATCGTCAACGAACCTTTATCACCGGAGGAAAACGAGACGCAACGAAAATAATGGTCATGTGACGATAACGATAATCAAATATATAATGCGATATCGTAGAGGAATAAATATTCAATTCAATTCAATTTTATTTATATAGCGTCTAATACAACAAAAGTTGTCTCTAGACGCTTTCCAGAGACCCAGAACATAGACATAAACATAAACCCCCGAGCAATTATTACATAAACAATGGCAGGTAAAAACTCCCATAGTGGGAGAAAAGCCTTAAGCCAAACAGTGGCAAGGAAAAACTCCCCTTTAGGAGGGAAGAAACCTTGAGCAGGACCAGGCTCATAAGGGGGGACCCTCCTGCCGAAGGCCAGACTGGTGGGTCAGGGACGGCAACAGCACAGCAGGCAGGTGGAAGCAGCAATGGGATGACCAGGGACCGGAGGCCAGCACGCAGCTCCCGAAGCTCCGGCCCAATCAGCAAGCCCCAGGTTAGGTTTAGGGTCAGGGAAAGGTTGAGAAGGGGCAGGGGCAGGGAGAGGAGTCTTGACGGACAAATCTCTCCCCCGCCTGCCCAGGCCGGGCAAAAATGAGAGTAAAATGTAGATTACAAAATAAAAACTGTCTTCATTTTCGTTGACCAAAACGAGACGAAATGTTCTACCAAGGATCCTTAATGTCCCTGTTTTCAGTAGTTTCCTCTGGTTTAGTTCTGCTGCTGGGTGACGTCACGTCCTCAATCCCACAACATCACAGGAAAAAATAAATATGTTGTAAACTCAAATTAGAGTTTTTTTTAATAAAAAGTAGAGATTTGCCAAAACTCCATCTTCACATTTGCTTGTAAATGGAGGGAAACTGACCTTTAGGCTTCAGAAGGTCACATTATGCAACAGAAACGTCACCAGCGTCATGTGTGTTTACAATTTGTTTGGCCACTGTAGTTACTCGTGCCATTTGTTGATGTTTTTTTCCAGGATTCCGATTGGCTAGCAAAACCATAGGTTTGGCAGCTCATAGGACCCTTTTAAAGCGTATTTATGCGGATTCGTGTAAATGAAGAGATTTTGAAAACGATCTGATGTAAATGATGGTATTTTTCAAAGCGTAGAGGGGGAAATATCCGTTTTTGTAAATATGTGTAAACGTGGCCTTACTCAGCCCCACCCCTTTCTCCCCGGGCCTGCTGTACCTGTCCGTTGTCGTCTCTTTGCCGTCCGTGTATTTCTTAGACGTCGTCCCTCGGCTCAGTTTCTCCGGAGGCCTCGTGGTTCAGATGCACATCCTGCCTCCGCAGCATCTTTCCTTTAGACGTAGATTATTGGTGGACGACTCCTGCCTCCAGAGTGGCCTGCACTCCGGTCCTCCACACCTCCTTCATGACAAACGACTTTAATTACGGCCCAGTAATATGAGATGAGCGTGCTGAATGAAAGAAAATCAGCGCTTCACTTATTATTTTCTGTCCCGCCCGCGCAGGATGTTTGTGTGTTTCCATCAGGTTCCTGCCGCCGCGCAGGACGTGACGAGCTGACGTGTTTGTGTGACAAGTTAGTGTTATATTCTCATCTGCTACAAGTTAAAAACAGTGTGTGACAAGTTAAAAGTGTAATACAAATGATTTGTTAACAGGTTTTAAAATGACAATCAGTTCATGGTCTGTAATATCATAAAAATGCTTAACCCTTGTGCTGTTTTTGGGTCAAAATGACCCAATTCTTCTATCCTTCTTTCCTTCTGCCATGCTCTCTCCTTCCTTCTTCCTTTCCTCTTTTCCTCCTTTACTCCTTTTTCTTCCTACCTCCCTTTCGTCATTTGTTCCTTTATTACCTTATTTCCTTTTCCTTCCTTATTTCCTTATTTTCTCCATCCCTTCCTTCTTCCCTCCCTTCTTTCTTTCCTTTTCTCCATTCTTTCTTTCCTTCCTTTCTCCCTTCCTTCCAACTTTTCTCCCTTCCTTACTCCCTTTCCTACTTCCTTCCTTCTTTTCTCTTTTCTTCCTTACTTCCTTCTTTCCTTCCTTCCATCTTTTCTCCCTTCCTTACTCCCTTTCCTACTTTCTTCCTTCTTTCCTTCTTTTCTCCTTTCTTCCTTACTTCCTTCTTTCCTTCCTTCCATCTTTTCTCCCTTCCTTAATTCCTTCTCTTCTCCCTTCACCCTCCCTTGACCCAAAGACAGCACAAGGGTTAAAAAGATTTAAAAAACTCATAGAAATGCTGATATGATTAAAAAAGATCAGTCACAAGAAAGAGGTCATAAGGTGTTTCCAGAGGCGTAACATTTGTCAGTATTGTTTTGGTTTGGCATTTAAGGTCTTTAACGGGGTCTTCGGCTTGTCTGTCTGGCCGAAGCTCAGCTTTAAGTTTATCGTTAGTGCGTGTTTCCACTCAGACAGTCTTTTTTATGCAAATGTGCATTTTTTGTGTGTGTGTGCAAGTTTTCATAACTCGGCCGTTATGCAGAATGTCTCGTGCTGTATCTGTCGCTGACGAGCATCTGTTCACCTCAGAGACCACAGAAGTCTTTAGACAGAAAAGTTAATAATAACTTATGGAAAATTCAAATTTCAGACTAAAAAAACAAAAGATTTCCTAACGTTGTGTGTGGTTCATGTATGTTCTTGTTTCCTTTATTTATTTTTTTCAAATCAAAGTTTATTTTGAACGGGACAATGCATATTAATGAACACTACATTAAGCAGTGTAAATACACCGGATTTTAGCAGAGATGCTAGTTTCCACCGCAGTCCCCACAGAAAACAAAAACAATACAGTCAAACAAGGGAACAAACATAAAACATACATAGTAGCAAAATAGATTTAGGAGCATTTAAAAGCAGTATGGATTGTATCTTAAAGTGACTTGAGCAAAAAATGCACGTTACAATAATGAAATACCAGCTATGGTAATATTATGGTACTAAGAGCATCCAAGTTGTGTGACATACAAAGTGCGTGTTGCATTGCACATTGCCCTAGTACGTACGAATTAAAACAGATAATTAACATTAAGACAAACTACACAAGTTTAAGCCTGGTTGTGATGACAGTGTTGTTCCTCCAATAGCCATGATTTAAAATGTTTGGTGAAAGAGGTCAGAGTGGGAAGTTCACGTATCGTGCTTGGTGTTGCATTCCAGGTGTGAGAGGCACGAACCCAAATTCCCTCGTTAATTGATTGATATCTTTTATTTCAACCATAAGCACAAAAGTAAATAAATAAAACAGCAGAATAATACATCCATAACAAGAAGAAGAACAATAATAATCACTAAATAATAAATGTGCCATCATAAACAAAGTAAACACATTATTGGACATTAATACAGTTTTAATCATGTACAAGGCACACAATAATATACCCCCACCCTGCATGCAGGAGCTGTTTGAAGTTAGGGAGTCCAAATATCCACTTAGGGGATCATGTATCTTTAAGAAAATGGGTGTACGGACCAATACGAAGAGCAACTGTGTATCAATAAAGGGGGTCCAGCTATGGAATAATTTAGAAAATGAACTAAAACTATGCACTACTGTAACCAAATTCAAAAACAAGTTCAAAAATAAAATATTAAATAAATATAAAACATTGATACGATAATATTATAATAATTCCATGATAGTAGCAATTTGAAGCAAGTGTTTGCATGACCGCTCTCCGCGGCCGTTTAGCCAAGGAGTTGGTGAAGCAGCCACATCATACCAGGTCCCTGTAAGCCACTTGGTATGTTACATTATTTTTACACACCCTACTCTTAACCTCTGCTCTCCGCGCTGTAGTCTCTAGCCAAAAACCACTTAATTTATCACTCCTTGCAATTTATTGTATGTTTTTTGTTTTGTTTTTGTCTTAGTTTTTTTGTCTTTGCTTCTTGTCTAGATACCTCTGTTACTTGTCCAATATATCCATTCTTTTTCAATGTTTGAACCCAAATTATTAGTTTTGTTTTGTATAAAACCTCCTGAGTCGAGGTTCATAAAAGGGTAGGCATAATAAGCCTCGGCTTCAGCCTATACCTTTTCAGTGCCACTTAAAATATTGGACCTTTTTTATGTTGTATTATGTTGTATCCAAATGGACCGAAATAAAAACTCAAAATCAATCAATCAATCAAAGTAGACGAGGATCAATAAATATAACAGCAAATGTGTCGTGCTCGAAAAAGGAGTAGGAAGAAGTAAAAAACGTATGAACTCCATACTCATATATGTATCTCCAGTGTAAAATAACTAGTAAGAATAAAGAAAGGTTGGTTTTTCAGGAGCTTCAGCAGATGGATGAGATAGTAAGGACCCACAATGCCGCTGGGGTTTGCTCTGGCCGGAGGCAGCGCTGACGTCTCTGGACGGTCGGGAGCAGCTTTTACTTGATTGGCTTGTGATGCTCAGGCTCCCTGACAGCTCATCAAAAGAACAGAAGCACCCTACTCATCCCCGCATCACTCTATATTTGTTACAAGAAGGGCAGACGGCAGGAGAAGGCAAACATAACGAGACCTGTCACCTCTTTGCTCTGCACCTCCAAAAACTGCTGTTTTATTCTCCCCTTGAGCTGCTTCTCACTCGTTTGGTCAGTGTGGCGTTTGCCGGGGTTTGGAGAACAACCCGGAAACCTGCGCCACCCGCTGAGAAACGGAGTAATTGGCCGAATAAGCAGAAATATACGGGTTTACAGTAATAAGAAAAGATGAAGAGGGATGAAGAAGTGAGAAAATAATGACAAGCGCAGGGAAAGCTGGCGAGAGCCGGCGCTGGAATGACATGCATGAACAGCAAAGCGAGCAGGGAAAAAGGCGGCTTTGCCATTCACTTTGAAGCTTGCTCCACTTCTGTCTCTCTTACGCAACAGAGGAAAAAAAAATGGAGAAAAACAAGTGCCAAAAAAAACTAGGCAGGGTGGAGAGAGGGAAAGAGGCGGCAAGACAGAACTCGTCTGATGTCTCCGGTGAGCGGGCGGCTGTTAGTGGACGATGGCGTTGGACATCGTTGTTCTGTCCATTTCTGCTGCTTCGTCGAAAAATGATACCGCCGCATAAACCGAGAGCGTCTTTCTATCGATTTTTGCTACCCTGTCAAGAAATGCTACAAAGGTTTTCTACCTTTGTAGAGCTACAATGTACTGTGTTTTACTCCCTAGCCCACTTCCTTTTCCCCCAAGTGGTCCTTGTTGCTTGCCAGGCCGTCATTGTAAATAAGAATGTTCTTAATGACCTGCCTGGTAAAATAAAGGCGAATGACTGAATGAATATCAAATAAAGTGATAGAATAGAGGGAATGCGCATGACGTCACAGATGCAACACAGCGGGTTTCGCCCACTGAGTGTCAGAAAGACTGAGGCCCCGTTTACACGGAGCAAAAACGGTGGTGTTTTCATGCGTTTTGGCCGTTCGTTTACACGAAAACGAAGCTCAAAGTCACCAAAAACGATCATTTCTGAAAACTCCGGCCAAAGTGGAGATTTTCAAAAACTCTGTTTTCACGTTTGCTTGTAAATGGAGGGAAACGGAGATTTTGGCTCAGAACGTCACATTATGCAACAGAAACGTCACCAGCGTCATGAGTGTGACGTGTGTTTACAATTTGTTTGGACACCGTCAATATTTTATTTTATTTTACCTGTTTTAAATTCTAAAGTCACACTTAAAAGTAACTCCACTTCTCTGTCACTCCAAACGAAAGACTCCCATTCCGTCTTGGAAGTAACTGGCAGTCAAAGCTGATTTATGGTTCCACGTTACACCAACGCAGCAGAGCCTACGGCGTAGGGTACGCGGTCGATTTAACGCAGAACCATATTATTCAGGCTTCACACGTGTTGATGTGTTGATGTTTTTTTCCAGGATTCCGATTGGCTTGCATGACTTTATCTTCTCGTTACACTGCCCCCTGTAGGTTTGGATGCTCATAGCACCTTAACAGCGTATTTATGCGGGTTCGTGTAAACGAGGATATTTTTCAAAACGTAGAGGGGAAAATATCCGTTTTTGTAAATACCCGGCTATGTGGAAACGTGGCCTGAGTAGCAGCGTAAACTTTCAGTTTGAGCAACTGGAAAACATCTAAAATGGGAAAGAGCTGTTGTGCGATCGACTGTACTCATAGATTTAGCAAGAAATCAGAGTTATCGTTTTACAGACTGCCAAAAAATAAGCTTAAGAGAGACAAATGGATCGCTGCAATTCACAGAAACAACTGGATTCCAGACACCGAAACGTGGATTTGCGGTTCCCATTTTGTATCAGGTAATGTTGGATTGTTGGGTAGCTAACGTTAAACGGTCAAATCATAAAGTTCAGTGTCCTCATTACTTTAATTTCTACAACAAATCGTAGTAGGACGAAGTAGGACCAAACGTCAAGACGTTTTGTATGCCTTGAGAAAAAAGTCAAGTCATACACGAGAGAAACTATTCAGTTTGTGTCAAAATATTTGTACTTGTATGAAACTGAAGATCATAATGCAAACCTGACATTTACTTTTAGTTCAGTTTGTGGAAAATGGTTGGCCTGGCTTTCTCTTTAAAACTTAAACAGTTATAAAGCGTTACAAACTGTAACAATAGGGCAAACGTACAGCATTGTTTTGTATTTTGTGTCTTTCAAAAAAATACTGCTATAATATCGTATCGTATCGTATAGTGAGATTAGTGTATCAGACAGAAGGAGATAAAGAAACAAGAAGAGAAGCGATTGAAGCCCTTGTTTGCCTTCACTTGTTCTGCATTACATAAGTGGAGGACAAGAAAAGAGCATATGTGCCCGTCCACACTCGCCTGCTCTCCATTAACCACTGAAGACCCCTGGCGTGGGGCCACCACCTCCCCACCCCCCCGCCGATCCCCTCGCACCTCCATCGCCGCTGCTCTGTTTCCACTTTACTTTTGCTGCTCTATGAAAATCAATCTTCCTGATGTCACCATCACCCACGGCACCGATCGTTGCTATGGAGATCAGTAGATCTGCGCTGAACCGGGGCCCCGGGGAGGGGAGGGGGGTAGTGTGCGTGAGCCTACGTTAGTGTGTCTTTCTGTGTCTGTGTGTGCACACGGTTCATCTTTAATTGCCATCCCCAATCTGCATCCTGAACGCAGCCAGTAATTCGAGAGGCCCAGCAGGAGGTAAATAGCTGGAGCTCATTTACAAGTGTGTTAATGGACTTTCTCTGTCTTTGTCTTTCGTGTTTTCGTGTCTCTGCTCAACTGCCTGCTCCTCCCGCCAGTCTTTCTCCAGCCCTCTTCTGCATCCTTTCTTCTTTTATCTTTTTGGTTTTGGCTTTCCTCCACGATGGAGTATTAGGGCCGAACTAAGACAAAAATAAATTGGGAAAATACGAGAATAAAGTCATAATAATATGAGAATAAAGTCGTAAAATTATGAGAATGAAGTCATTATGTTGCGAGAATAAAGTCGTAATATTACGGGAATGAAGTCGTAATATTATGAGAATAAAGTCGTAATATTATGAGAATAAAGTCATAATATTATGAGAATAAAGTCGTAATATTATGAGAATAAAGTCATTATGTTGCGAGAATAAAGTCATAATATTATGAGAATAAAGTCATAATATTATGAGAATAAAGTCATAATATTATGAGAATAAAGTCATAATATTATGAGAATAGTCATTATGTTGCGAGAATAAAGTCATAATATTATGAGAATGAAGTCATAATATTATGAGAATAAAGTCATAATATTATGAGAATAAAGTCATAATATTATGAGAATAAAGTCATAATATTATGAGAATAAAGTCATTATGTTGCGAGAATAAAGTCATAATATTATGAGAATAAAGTCATAATATTATGAGAATAAAGTCGTAAAATTATGAGAATAAAGTTATTATGTTGCGAGAATAAAGTCATAATATTACGAGAATAAAGTCATAATATTATGAGAATGAAGTCGTAATATTATGAGAATAAAGTCATTATGTTGCAAGAATAAAGTCGTAATTTATGAGAACTCTAACAGGAAGAGCACATCCGTCTTTTGTGGAAGAGCAGCTGTCTGGTCGACTGCAAGTATCGGTGGTTCCATCTGCTTCCATTCAAAGAGGTTTTGTTGTTTCTCAGGAAACAATGAGGATGATCATAAAGATTTTCCTCTTCCACAAAAGACTCAATTTCTTCCAAGTCTGTGTGGTTTCTTCTTCAAAATAGATGCAGTTGTTTACACAATTGTTTTAAAATCCTTATACTGATAATAATTAGATGCTGATTTGCCAAAAGATTAAGTATTTCCTTATTTGTGAAACTGATACCAAAATATAACTTCACAAGATGCTCAATATTCCTCATTTTAACACAGGGAGAAGAAGCTCTTCCTGTTAGAGTTCTCATAAATTACCACTTTATTCTCATAATATTAAGACTTTATTCTCATAAATTACCACTTTATTCTCGTAATATTATGACTTTATTCTCGTAATATTACGACTTTATTCTCGTAATTTTACGACTTTATTCTCATAATATTATGACTTTATTCTCGTAATATTACGACTTTATTCTCGCAGCATTATGACTTTATTCTCATAATATTACGACTTTATTCTCATAATATTACGACTTTATTCTCATAATATTACGACTTTATTCTCGTAATATTACGACTTTATTCTCATAATATTACGACTTTATTCTGTAATATTACGACTTTATTCTCGTAATATTACGACTTTATTCTCATAATATTACGACTTTATTCTCGTAATATTACGACTTTATTCTCATAATATTACGACTTTATTCTCATAATATTACGACTTTATTCTCATAATATTACGACTTTATTCTCGTAATATTACGACTTTATTCTCATAATATTACGACTTTATTCTCATAATATTACGACTTTATTCTCATAATATTACGACTTTATTCTGTAATATTACGACTTTATTCTCGTAATATTACGACTTTATTCTGGCAACATTATGACTTTATTCTCGTAATTTTACGACTTTATTCTCATAATATTACGACTTTATTCTCATAATATTACTACTTAATTCTCGTAATTTCCAATTATTTTTTTTTGTCTTAGTTTGTCCCTAATACTCAGTCATATTCCTCAGAGTTTTTTAAAAACACGGGCAGGTGATCATCTTTAGAGTTAAAGAAGTGTCATCTCAGTTAGCCTGAGAGGATGTTAAACGACAAGAAAAGTTCTTTATATCACAATTGTTCATCAAAGCTGTGATGAAACTGAAATAAGGTTTAAAAAAAATCAGATCATCTTTTTATCTGTAATTTCTAAAGCTTTTTTTTTTCTTCCTCTGCTATTTTAGCCTCCCCTGCCGTGTTCGGCTGTCTTTTCTATTTTTCTCCTCCCAGCTTTTACTTCCTGCGTTAAACACTCTCTTCAGACCCTGAAATGTGTCATTAGGTAACGAAGGAGGAACGGGCGCGTTAAATACCAGCTTTCCTGGCCTTGATAAGTGCCCTCCGTCGGGATAATGACCCCCTTCCCAACGAGAGAAACAAAAAAAGGAGGCGATGAGCGTGCAGCTGTTTGTGCGTGGGTGTGTTGGTTACATGAGGTTTAAGAAGTCACCGCACATCAGTGACCCTTTTGGCGCTTTTTCAAACATGTATATCATCATTATTTACCATAACTTTTTAGGACTTAACACAAGAAAGAAAAGGAAATGTGTATTTCTTCCCTTTCATACTCGTAGGCAGGTTTAACAGATCCAAAGTATCCGATGTGGTGCGATGATCGTCGTGCTTACAGTTAATTTCTCAGGGCTCTGAGTTCCTCCATCACTCGTTTATTGTGCTATCACCGGAACCTTAGGCAGCTGTCGCTCACATCTTTGGTCTTTCCAGTACAGTATTTGTTGCGACGCAATGCCTTGACTGCAGGAACCTGAAAACCCGCCTGTATTTTTAACCAGATATGTTCCTCGGAGAACATTTATCACCGCATTTATTAGCGACTGAAAATAAACCACGAAAAACATAAGCCTGTCACGTTGTTCGGGTACCTACCTTGAGCAATAGAATAAAAAAAATAAATAAAATGATTCTATTTAAAATAGAATAGAGGGTATGCATTGACGTCACTTCCCCACTGGACCAGCCCCCTTACTGAGTGGCAAAACATCAGCAAAAATGGATAACAGCCGATTATCGGCTTAAATTAAAGGCAGTTGGACTTGACAGTGACCCGTACAGTTACCCCAAGAACCAGTGGTCCATGGACATTAATATTCAGAGGTGTCAAGTAACTAAGTACAAATACTTAGTTACCTTACTTAAGTAGAAATGTTGGTTATCTATACTTCACTGGAGTAATTCTTTTTCAGACGACTTTTTACTTTTACTCCTTACATTTTCCCGCAATTATCTGTACTTTTTACTCCTTACATTTTAAAAACAGCCTTGTTACTCTATTTCATTTCGGCCTTTAATAAAAACTATCCAGTTAAATTGCTCCATCCGGATAGAGTGAATTTGGTTGTGGTTGTTTCAGATGTTCTTGTCCAGTTTTGTTCTTACATCCGTTCCCTCAGATTCCTGCAACTAAACTTGGATGTACATTCCAATAAAGGTTAGGATAAATGATAACATGCCTCTGAAGTTTGACTTTTTGCACCATTACAATACTTATAGGCAACTAGTCATCATATCTCCTGCTCTCTGAAACACATGTTAATGCTCAATAGTACACATATATGCTTCTTTAATATATTTGCATTATACTAAGATGCATTCATTTTCAATGGCTTTTGTCCTTAATGGCTTTTTTCCCCCTTACATTACTCTTACTTTTATACTTTAAGAGTATTTTTAAACTCTAGTATCTATACTTCTACCTGAGTAATGAATGTGAATACTTTTGACACCTCTGTTAATATTTGGCCACGAATCCAGTTTCCTGATATTTATATGTACTTAATTTCTACGCCGGGGAAATACACGAAGCAAAGCTTGAAGGCTCTTATAAAAGTCTTGCCGCTTGGTCCGACTTCAAGGCAGGATTTGTTGGTGAAATTAAAGTGATTTTATTTAGCGACTTTATGATTTGACCGTTTAACGTTAGCTACCCAAAAATCCAACATTACCTGATACAAAATGGGAACCACAAATCCACGTTTCGGTGTCTGGAATCCAGTTGTTTCTTTGAATTGCAGTGATCCATTTGTCTCTCTTAAGCTTATTTTTCCGCAGTCTGTAAAACGATAACTCCGATTTCTTGCTAAATCTATGAGTACAGTCGATCGCACAACAGCTCTTTCCCATTTCAGATGTTTTCCATTGATGAAACTGAAAATTTACGCTGCCACTCAGTCTTTCTGACACTCAGTCTTTCTGACACTCAGTCTTTCTGACACTCAGTGGGCGAAACCCGCTGTGAAGTCGCATCTGTGACGTCATGGGCATTTCCTCTATTTTCTGCCATGTCTTGACTTATTATCCCTTATCTGTTATCTTGATTTTATTATTTCTGTTTCCTTTTAATTATCAAACTGTAACACTTTGAGATTTGCAGTAATGTAAAGTGCATTATAAATAAAATGTGTTTGTGCAGCGTTTTCCATAAAAGCCACAGTCCACCGTTAGACTAAATGTAAAACAGCATTTATGGAGCCACGAAGGTGGAGCTTTTCTGGATCTTAGGTTAATTCAAAGTTTCTGTCTGTAGTGTTTTAACAATTTGGTCCATTTCAGCACATGGCTGACAACAAAACTGTCAGGGGAATTTTTCAGAGTAAACTTTCAAAACAGTTCCAGTCTGTTGTGTGGTGGTGGGAGCGTTCAGGGACGGTTCTCTCTCTCTCTCTCATGTTCACGTGCTTCATGTGCTGCTGAGCGTCATCTGTTTTGGTTTATTTAAAGACTGATTCTAAAGGAGTGTAGAGAGGTGGGACTCACTCCACTACAGTCAAACTTCAAGAAATCATGTCAAGTTCTGAAAGAAACGAGCATAGAATGTGTACTGAAACGCATCCTGAAGGAGACATATGTCCACATAGGAGCCAAGTTTATTTGTTTGAAATGGAAAACTAGGTCTTTTAAAAGAAAAAAGAAAAAAATGAGCAGGGATTCGGCCAATTATCATAATTCAGTTAGGTACATAACACATCATAGATGTCATGATGGGTGCAAGTAAAAACAATATCATTATAAAGCTACTGAACTTTATGACCAAAACTGAATGCAAAATACCGGCCTGTAAGTGGCTCAGTTTACAACAATTGATATTAGATGTTTGATAGAAGTTTAACATGTTTATAGTTTCATCTTAAAAATCCGAAAAAGCAACTTTTATCTCTGCAGGATCAGGATTTAAACGGATGTCAACCAAATTTAGAAGTCGTTGACGAGACGACTGGCGATCACAGGCATTTGGAGTTAATCAGCCGTTGGTTATACAGTAGTAACCGTATGACGTCACCAAACAAACAACCACAACTGTACTCAATAAATTGGATGTTTAATAGGGCTGGGGATCGATTCAAATATCAAGAATCAATTCGATTCCGATTCTTAAGATTCAGAATCGATTATAGCGATCCGATTCGATCCGATATTGATTTGGGTTACTGTTAATAAAACTGTTTTTTCAGCTGTTGCAAGAATTATATGACTGTAGTTATGCAACATATGAATACTAGTATTATATTGATATTCAACAGCAAGTATTGCAGCTAATGATGCTGTAAGGACCAATCACCTCCCAGAATGCTGATAGAACTGCTTTCAGAAACATAATGTGGGTCAGAATTACCAAACAGATCCAGGGAGGAAACAGAGACGGATGAAATCGTTTTTATTTTTTCCCCATTTATGAGAATTTGGTTTTTAACATTTATGCAAATGTAACCCCAACACAGTATATAAAGCAAAGAAATATAGACAATTTATGCAATTATAACTGAAAACTTTAATGTTTTCATACCTTAAACATATTTAAAGGCAAAAACATGGCACCAGTTATTCTCGTGTCCAACAAAATATTCATTTTTTGGGCATAAACAAAAAAGTACCAAAAGTTGTGATGTAATGATGAAAAAAAATATATATATTTTTTTTTTTTCAAATCGATCTTTAGACATATGAATCGATTTTAAGAATTAATATGAGAATCGATTTAAAATCGGAGAATCAATCTTTTCAACACAGGCCTAATATATATATATATATATATATATATATATATATATATATATATATATATATATATATATACATATATATACATATATACATAATGAGTTGATACCACGTTTTCTGGTGCATCTGCGAGTGTGAGTGACTGTTTTTCACCAGCCCTCTTGACTGTCTGATCTTACCAACTTTAAGGAAAATCATTAATTTCCGGAGAAAGAAATGGAGCCATAGTTGCACAGTTTGGTGTTTGCACATGTGCTGCCTACAGTAATTAAGAAAAGAGAGGG
This sequence comes from Cololabis saira, assembly GCF_033807715.1. Classification (NCBI taxonomy): domain Eukaryota; kingdom Metazoa; phylum Chordata; class Actinopteri; order Beloniformes; family Belonidae; genus Cololabis; species Cololabis saira. The sequence goes on along the minus strand of NC_084592.1, from coordinate 42,157,325 downwards.
GAGAGGAGAAAACGGTGTTGTTAACTTGAGCAGACCCTCAACTGCTGCAGCTGCATTATTATGTAAAACGCTGCCAGCAGGGATGAGCCGGTGCCATCAAGGACGGTGTGAAGCATCAGCCTTCTTCAGAGGAAGTTGTTCTGTTTGTTTACACGAAGCGGGCGTGGATCTGCTGAGCATGTGCAGAACTCGTGTCCACGGTTGTCCAGGACGGCGTCCGGGAGGACGTTTGGCTCCGGCCCTAAACCTTCCTGGCTTGTCATCGCCCCTCATTTTTTAATCCGCACCTCAGATTGTTGTCGAGGCCTGTCTCAAACAGTCGGGGGACATGCTCTTTACATTTTTCAAGAGCTCTCACCATCTGTCCTGTGCGGTGGTCTGGCACCAGTAACTGTTTGTTGTGAGGACTGTCTTCACTGCAGCGGAGACTCACAACAGCAGCGAGGACCGACTCTTCAGCTCCTTGTATCTGTTTTCTACCCATCTATAGATCAGACAGATATAGATGGATTTAGACCAGATGTGTATCAGGCCATAGATGGAGAGATTTCTTTTTATTTTGTCTGCATATATATATATATATATATATATATATATATATATATATATATATATATATATATATATATATATATATATATATATATATATATATATATATATATATTTATTTATTTATTTATTAGGGGTGTAACAATATATCGTGCCACGAAATTTCGCGATACAAAAACACCACGAAACGTGTCGTGGAGGTGAAAAAGTGTATCGCGATATTGGGTTATTAATATTAATCCATTGTGTTGACTAGTAATGCGCATCCGAGCACGCGTGGCGATCGCGCCTCGACCCGCGGACCAAAATCCTACTACGCTCAGAAGAAAGTAGTACCTTTTTGCGGTCCGGATCACGGGACTCTAGGGGGGTTTTGAGCTCTGAACTTTTAAGTCTGGTGTAGAGTTAAGCCTTACCTTATTAAATTAAACCTTTTTCGGGTCGTGAGTAGATAAACACGGGAAAACTTCTTCCGAGTTGGAGTGTACTTTAATGTCCCTCAACAGTGTAGGATTTTAGAACATCAACACAGCAGCTAGTGCCGTACTGTGGCGTATCACTCCGCCCAATCTAAAACAGACTAATCACTACAGATAAACTGACTAGTGTCATTATAGTCCCTGATTTACATCAGAATATAAAGAATATATTTATAAAATAATGAACCCTGAATTCCAAAAATAACCTTCTTAACAATCGTCCTCGGGGCCTGGCAGACGGGCCGGAGAGCCGGTCTCGGAACTGGGGCCTTGGCTTGGGGGGGGACATAGAACCCGAGGGGCCGGCTTCGGGGAACTAAGAATCCAAGGGGCCAGCTTCGGGGGACACCGGGTCCTTGGCACTGGCTGAGGGGGGACACCGGGACTGCCGCTGCCGTCTTTGCTCCTGAAGCTGGAGACTCCTGGGCCCATCTCGAGCCAGGGGTGTTCCCAAGAAAGGGGGAACAGGCTGGGGTGCGTCCGGGACCACCTTGGGAAAAAGGTGTGTCCAGGACCCCCACCGGAACAGGCAGGGGCTGACGGCCACTTGGTCACCGTAGAACAGGGGTGTCGGACTCCGGTCCTCGAGGGCCCGTGTCCTGTATGTTTAAGATGTTTCCCTGCTTCAGCACACTGTGATAAAAGGAGCTGTGACACCAACAGAGTTCTCCAGACCTTGATGACAAGCTGGTGACGACCATTAATTTGAATCAGGTGTGTTGATGCAAGGAGACATCTAAAACATGCAAGGCACCGGCCCTCGAGGACTGGAGTCCGACACCCCTGCTGTAGAAGAACTCCCACAGATCCACATTCTTTCCTGGTGGGTCCATGCTGGCTGGTCCGTTCTGTTGGGCCGGAGGGTGCGCTGGGTCCATGACTGGCCAGTTCATACTGTAGCGGAGTGAGGTTTTGGACCCAAATGCAACACACAGAGCACAGCTTGACTGGTTTGCTTTATTTCCCACAACAGGGACGAAATGCAGGCAGGAATGCAGGACAAGGATCAGGCAGTAATCAGTGTCAGGTTCGGAAGACAAGGTCGGCCACCGGAGAACAGGAGACAAGGCAGAGTCCAGGACAGGCAGGGATGGCAACGGGAAGTCAGGACAGGGAACGCTGGAGGGTCTTGCATCTAGATGCATAGAGACGATCTGGCAGTGAGTGTGCAGGAGTGGGGAGCTTTTATACTGTCTTGATTGCTGAGGAGCTGCAGCTGGGAGAGTAGGTGAATGGAGTGACTGACGAGGTGGGTGTGGCTGGCAGATGAGGTGAACAGGAGAGAGGTGAGTGGAAAAGTACTGAAGCTTCCGCTGCTAGTCTGAAACGAGAAAAACACAGGGAAACGCACAACGGGCACACAAGCCTTTGAAATCTGTAAGAGAAAAAACAAACAAACCCAAACGGGAACAGGCAGAGACACAAGCAGCAACCATTTCAGGTCCCTGAGACTGAATCAAAACTAGGCCACTGCGTTTATCTGTCCCCCAAAACTGCAGAGTGAGTATGTAGGTGAGTGAGCAAGTGTGTATGTCTGTGTAACTGTGTGTGTGTGTGTGTGTAAAGTCAAAACAATGGAGAGATTTCTTAAATGTGCACAACGTTGGTGAATATTGCTCTTGGGTCATTTCAGCTTGAGGTACCATTACAGATTTTTCCAAATGAATAAATATAAAAGGACTAAACCCATAGTCAATATATAATATTGCTCATGATGAGATGTGGCTGGAACAACTTCCCTTCACTGTATTGTTATTAGCGTTGCTGTAATGTTGATTTATGGTCCAACTTCCTCCTTAGTTTTTCTGCTCAACCTAGAAGCTCTTCTAATCGCACGCGTCGCCTGCATTTCACATAATGTGACCTTTGGTGTGTTGGCAGTTTCCTCGGTGACCTTTAAGAGTAAGGCTGACTGAGAACAGATGTGGCTCGAGTGGAGTTAAATATGTTCCTAAAGTGGACTCCATCACCGATTCAGACGGAGTGGGTCATTACAACACTTGTCCCGAACTGGAAAATAAGAAAAATGAGTCACCTTTTAGGTGTGTGCAAGTGTGGCCGAGCTTACGAGGACTTCTCCGACTCGCTGCCTCGTCCTCTGAGCAGAGCAGAGCTGCCACATCACGCCATGTTTCACAAGTAATCTGTCACTCTCACTCTTTATTGGTATTCCTTCCCATCACGCTCCTCAGCGCTCATCGTCTTTGGACTCCTGCCTCTCATTTCTCCCTCCAGTCCGACAACTCTTTTATCCCTCTGCCTTTAGTGATTCACCCTTCAGGAGAAAACGTGTTAAGTCCCGTTTCAAGTTTGTTCTTAGCTGAAACCAAAGTGAATAACCAGTCACAAGTGTCATCTCCGGCACATGGATCAAACGTCGCCCGTTTCTTGGATGTCAGGGAAATTGACTTGGACTTGTTTATGCCCTTGTTCCCCTAAGTCACTTTTTTCTTTGGGTGTTAAAAATAGAGTTGCGTTGGTGGTGGTTGTTTTTTTTTTTTAATCCCTTTTACGTACTTTACTCACTGAGTAAGTGATAGTATATTGAAAATAAGTTCAGAGTGAGCAAATCTTTAATATGCAAGGCCTGCCTTTATGATAGCGGTTACCGTTAAGCCGCTGGGGAAGGAAAACAGCAATATATACTTTATGGGCACTACCTCAGCAGCACTGTGCAACGATGTCTTTCCCCGCTGAAGCGCTTTTCTCTCTGAAGGTGGTTGTTTGGGCAGCTATTCAAGTTATTTAATTCTGTCCGTGAAACCTCACAGCCTGCAACACACTGGTGGACACACACGCACGCACGCACGCACGCACGCACGCACGCGCGCGCATGCATGCATGCAAATAAACATACGCTGCCACCCTAATTAATCTATTTGGGTTTTATTATATGATTTTAAATAATCTATTCTATGCTCACCAGTTTTTTCCACCACTGCAGTCCTCAGTGAGTCAGTAATACAAAATAAATGTGTTAAATGTAAAAGATGTAATGGATTGATAGATGAACTGATGGATTTATGGATGATGGATGGATGGATTTATGGATGGATTTATGGATGGATGGATGGATTTATGGATGGATGGATGGATGGATGGATGGATGGTAGAGGGATGGATGGATTTATGGATGATGGATGGATTTATGGATGGATGGATGGATGGATGGATGGATGGATGGATTTATGGATGATGGGCGGATTTATGGATGGAAAGATGGATGGATGGATGGATGGATTTATGGATGGATGTATGGGCGGATTTATGGATGGAAAGATGGATGGATGGATGGATGGATGGATTTATGGATGATGGATGGATGGATGGATGGATGGATGGATGGATGGATTTATGGATGATGGATGGATGGATGGATGGATTTATGGATGATGGATGGATGGATGGATGGATTTATGGATGGATGGATGGATGGATTTATGGATGATGGATGGATGGATGGATGGATTTATGGATGGATGGATGGATGGATTTATGGATGATGGATGGATTTATGGATGGATGGATGGATGGATTTATGGATGATGGATGGATGGATGGATGGATTTATGGATGATGGATGGATGGATGGATGGATGGATGGATGGATGGATGGATGGATGGATGGATGGATGGATTCATCTAAAGCATCAGCTGATGAACCTTGTTCTCGTTGACCTTATAAGATCTGGAGCTCGTGAGTGTTTTTATATTAAAATCACCAGCTTATAAAACAATTTCCACACCGTTTTTTCACATCACTGAGCCAACGTGAGACTGTCGTCCCAGATGACTTCTCTAAATGTCTGAGTTTTTTTATCTAGATTAAATATTTTGTGCTTAAATTGCCCCAAGGCCTTTTATTTATATTCTGATTATATTTATTTGAGCAAAAACAAGGTTGCAGCTGAAAGAATTCAAAGCAGGGAAGTCTGTTGCATGCCCTGGAAATATACCGGACAGGACTTAACTCAAGAGGTCAGAGCTTGTACCTTTAATTATGGGACCGAGTTGTATGAATTCACACGCGTTCAAACACTAATGACTCTAACTACAATCACACATTATCATCTCTGAATGTAAAACACTGGATCCTGCAGTGTGGGAGTGAGGGGGGCAGGGTAACTTTTGTTGTATTAGACGCTGTATAAATAAAATTGAATTGAATTGAATTGAACATTAATTTATTATCATTTTGTACTTTTTTTACATTTTGTTTGTCACTTCCTTAAAAGAATGGGACAACGGACACATGTTGGTGTCATTTATTGCCAACGCCACTTCTTTCATGTAAAAAATGACTTCACTTTTCAAGGTCGTGGTTGCTAAAACTGGAAATCCTGGAAGCAAAACTGTTCCGCAGATAAATTAGGATACATATATATATATATGCATATATATAGTTTTCTGCTGAACTAATTTGTTTAAAATACAGTATAAATAGATTCTTAAACTGCTCTCATGTGGGGACAGACACACATTTTGACAAAGACATAAGAAATCCCAGCTGGGTTCTGCAACATATAATTTTCATTTAGATTGTTCTGGCTTCTCTGGGGTGATTGTTTGTGCCGGTGGGAATGATGGCGCAGTGCAGTGGAAAAGTACCAAATGGTAATGATATCCTACAACAGAAGTTCCAGTCGTGCAGCGATAATCATTTCTACAGGATTAAGTCCTGACCCACATCAGCTGAGCATATTAGCATTCTGGGAGTGCTGCGGCAGGATTCCTCACAGACTAACGGCATGCACAGCGGCCCCTGGGAGAGGAGTCGGCGACAAAGTGTGTGGAAGAGGAATGAGAAAATGCTGAAAATCAGAAAACAAGTCAGCATTCAGTGCGTGTTAAACTCTCCGTGTTTCTTGTGTTAATGTGTGTTCGGGGATGATAGTAGCCTGATGCATGTTTTTCGTTTGCATCTTGAGTTCTGAACTGAGACGGAGCGTTTTGCCCTACGACGATATCAAAGTTGAGACTTTACTTAAATTTGTAATTTCAGATTTCAGATTTAAAGAATTTAAGAGTTGTTTCCGGCATGTCCAGCTAAGCGGAGGCCCCGGGTCAGACCGGATGATGGATGGATGGATGGAGGGATGGAGGGAGGGATGGATGGAGGGATGGAGGGAGGGATGGATGGATGGATGGATGGAGGGATGGAGGGAGGGATGGATGGATGGATGGATGGATGGATGGAGGGATGGAGGGAGGGATGGAGGGATGGATGGATGGAGGGATGGAGGGATGGATGGATGGATGGTTTATGGATGGATGGATGGATGGATGGTTTATGGATGGATGGATGGATGGTTTATGGATGGATGGATGGTTTATGGATGGATGGATGGATGGTTTATGGATGGATGGATGGATGGTTTATGGATAGATGGATGGTTTATGGATGGATGGATGGATGGATGGGTGGATGGATGGATGGGTGGGTGGTTTATGGATGGATGGATGGATGGATGGATGGATGGATGGATGGATGGATGGATGGATGGGTGGGTGGATGGATGGATGGGTGGATGGTTTATGGATGGATGGATGGATGGATGGATGGATGGATGGATGGATGGTTTATGGATGGATGGTTGGATGGGTGGATGGTTTATGGATGGATGGATGGTTTATGGATGGATGGATGGATGGATGGATGGATGGATGGATGGATGGGTGGGTGGTTTATGGATGGATGGATGGTTTATGGATGGATGGATGGATGGATGGATGGATGGATGGTTTATGGATGGATGGATGGATGGTTTATGGATGGATGGATGGATGGATGGATGGATGGTTTATGGATGGATGGATGGATGGATGGATGGTTTATGGATGGATGGATGGATGGATGGTTTATGGATGGATGGGTGGATGGTTTATGGATGGATGGATGGATGGATGGATGGATGGATGGATGGATGGATGGATGGATGGATGGATGGATGGATGGATGGATGGATGGTTTATGGATGGATGGATGGATGGTTTATGGATGGATGGATGGATGGGTGGATGGTTTATGGATGGATGGATGGATGGGTGGATGGTTTATGGATGGATGGATGGTTTATGGATGGATGGATGGTTTATGGATGGATGGATGGATGGATGGATGGATGGATGGTTTATGGATGGATGGATGGATGGATGGATGGATGGATGGATGGGTGGATGGATGGATGGATGGTTTATGGATGGATGGATGGAGGGATGAGTAGAGGGATGGATGGATGGATGGGTAGAGGGATGGGTAGAGGGATGGAGGGATGGAGGGATGATGTGTCACCTGCAGTCTGATCCACTAAATTCTCAAAATACAACCAGAAGCAGATGTTTCATGTTCTGATCTGATTCACCTTTAACCTCTAACATCCTCAGCAACACGAGCAGCGGGTTTTATTCTTTATTTCTCCTGTTGTTACTTCCATCTCTGATTCAGTCGCCGGTTTCTAACACTGCAACGCCTCCAGTCATCTTTGGTATGCGAGAGGAATTTAGCACCTTCTCGTAATCAAAGTTTAGCCAACAGTTTTCAGCAGATCTCTGTCTTTAATATTTCACTCAGATTTACATTCCTGGTGGGCGTGAGAAGCAGCAGATGCTTTGTTGGAAATAATGACGACACCGAAGCCCCGACTCCCACAAGATTATTACAGGAAAATTGATTTTTTTTTCTGTTTTCTTCCTCCTGAGCTGAAGTTTCAGAGATAACACGAGCAATGTTTGCCGGGCCGTCAGTACATGATCAGACGCTCATTATTCTCATGATAATATTGTTATGTTCTTAAAGGGGAGACAGAATTTAACAATCAAATTGCTTTTCATGCAGAGCAGTTATGATTGGCGTGCATCTATTCTGTTTAAAAATAAATCTGATGCCTTTTTCTTAGAAAAAAGAAACAAATTATAGAAAAAATAAATCATTGATTGTATCAAATGTTTCCGTGGAACAGAAATTGCAGTTTACGTCTTTATCGTGTTCTTCGTAAAAGAGGATAAATAAAATATCTGCGGTGGAGTTCCCCCCAGAAGTTACTGCAAAAATGTTCCAAATCACATTTTACTTATAGAAATAATTGTTTGCTGGAAAACATTCAAGCGTTGCTTGAGGATGGATGCAGAAGGTCTTGTTAGGAGTTCACTTCAAAGAGGAGAGGACCGGAGGACGGGCCGCAGGAGATGGGTTTAAAAAAAATAAATCACCACAGAGCCGGTTCGAGATTACAGAAAACATCCACATGGGACAACAAACCGCGGGGAGATGGCAGGAAGGTAAAACCCAGAAGACAGATGAGGAAGGGAAGAAAAGAGGCAGCTTACGAGAAGGTCATGCACCAGAAAAGTGGAGGAAGATAAACTGGAAACCAGAATAGAAGGTCTGCATTGACGTCACTTCCCCACTGGACCAGCCCCCCTGACAGCCTGTCCTAACTGCACGCGAGCGTCCGACTATCGCGTCACATTGCATGGCATCGGACGCTCTCTGTCCACACTGAAAGCGTTATGGGCCCCAACGTTATTTTGATTGACAGCTGAAACTAGCCTTTTAAGGCGGATTTATGGTTCCGCGTTACACCAACGCAGAGCCTACGGCGTAGGGTACGCGGCGACGCGCACCGTACATGCCGTCGATTTTACGCGGAACCATAAATCATCCTTTATTCACCGCACTACCCGCCCGTGCGCTCCTGAAAGAAACTCCTAAAATAACTACTAAAAGAATAAAGAGACACGTAAAAGATGGGTGGGGTACTTGTTATTTTCCCTACATTTGTACTTTCTATTTTCTTCCTGCCGCTCGCGTTGAAAGCCGATAGAAAGCGCTGTAGAAAATGGTCACGGATGAGGAACGGCTGATCCAGTTAGTTGAAATGAGAAGTTATCTCTATGAGACCTCCTCATTTCACCTATCTTAAACTACCTATTGAAACCTCCAGCTCCCTGACGATCTCCCTCCAGCCAGCTGCCACTTTATTGAGGTTCTTGTATTGAAATTACCGTTTCCTACAGCGCTTTCAACCGGCTTTCAACGCAAGCGACAGGAAGAAAATAGAAGCAGGGCGTCCGACAAATGTTCAGCTCAAAACGGTGCGCTGCGCAGCGCTGTGTCGCGATGCCTCGCGCTGCGTCGCACTGCGTCGCGCCGCGTCGCGCCGCATCGCGCCGCATCGCGCCGCATCGCGCCGCGTCGCGCTGCGTCGCTCGTGGCCAGTTAGGACAGTCCAATAGAAAATAAAGCAATGGAATTGTTTTTGTCGCTGACGCTCGCTCGCATTGCATGCAGTTACTGAGTGGCAAAACATCAACAAAAATGTCTGCAACTAATGGATAAGACGGGATAACAGCTGATTATCAGCTTAAATTAAAGGCAGTTGGACTTGACAGTGACCCGTACAGTTACCCCAAGAACCAGTGGTCCATGGACATTAATATTTGAATTGAATTGAATTGAAATTTTATTTTTTATTTTTATTTTTATTTTATGAAACAGTAGTGAATACAAAACAAAACAATAATAATCAATAATAAATAAATGTAAATAAATAAGAAAACAAAATAAACAAAAAAATATAAATAAGAACATGCATCCATCATAATTAACATGCTCGAAAAGGAGTAGGAAGAAGTAAAAATGTATAAAATCCTACCCCCTAAACTCTATTTCATTATAATCAAAATTAATTTAACTTCTATACAAAAAACAAAAGATATCTATATATATATATATAGATATATACTTACCCACCTTCAAATCTCAAAACTCACCTCTTCCAAACAGCTTTTAATGTGTGATTTGTTTCTTATCCATTATTTTATCTTTTATCTCTTATCTTTTTTATCCTGTAATTTTTTAATTTTAATTTTGTTGCTCTCGATGTTTTATCTTTGTGTCTGTGAAGCGTATTTGAGATCTTTTAAAAGCGCTATATAAATAAAATTGATTATTATTATCCGACTTCAAGGCAGGATTTGTTGGTGAAATGAAAGTAATGAGGACACCGAATTTTATGATTTGACCGTTTAACGTTAGCTACCCAAAAATCCAACATTACCTGATACACAATGGGAATCGCAAATCCACGTTTCGGTGCCTGGAATTTAGTTGTTTCTGCCAATTGCAGCGATCCATTTGTCTCTCTTAAGCTTATTTTTCGGCAGTCTGTAAAACAATAGCTCAGTCGATCGCACAACAGCTCTTTCCCATTTTAGATGAAAGTTTACGTCTTTCTGCCACTCAGTCTTTCTGCCACTCAGTGGGCGAAACCTGCTGTGAAGTCGCATCTGTGACATCATGCGCATTCCCTCTGTTGGAGAGAAGATGTCTTGAGACGATCTGGGGAGTCAGTCCTGGAAAAGCGAGAGAAGTTTATGCCGAGGATACAGATGCTACACGGGGGACGGATGCTTGTCCTCGCCGTCTCACTAGATCACTAGATTAATTTCGGACGATGCAGCTGCAGAGTACGTTGCTATGTTGTGGTCTTTGCATCGAGCCTGAGCCTGTTTCCGTTAGCAACAGCTGACAGGCCACAGGCATGATGTTGTCTGTCGATCACGTGAAGTGAGAGCACAAATCTAGAAACATTAAACACACTCAGCAGGACGGATTTGAGAGGACCCTGCTTGTTTTTGTGTCTGCCTGAAGGTCGTTCACAGAGACTTTCCCGTTTAAAGCCCACTGAAGCACATGCGAGGTCCTGGAAGTGCAGCTGACGCTCATTTACAAGAATGCACTCACTGAAATGTGTTTTCAGCCTCTTCCCTGAGTCTGCAGCAGGAATCATCTGCCCCACTTTGAAAATGGATTAATTAAAAACAATATGAACATCTGAATCTGACACACACACAGGCCTCCGCTGGCTGCTACCCAGAATACACTGCAGGATGGATGGATGGATGGATGGATGGATGGATGGATGGATGGATGGATGGATGGATGGATGGATGGATGGATGGATGGATGGATGGATGGATGGATGGATGGATGGATGGATGGATGGATGGATGGATGGATGGATTTATGGATGGATGGATGGATGGATGGATGGATGGATTTTACAGATGGATGGATGGATGTATAGATGGACTGATGGATTTATGGATGGATGGATGAATTTATGGATGGATGGATGGATGGATGGATGGATGGATGGATGGATGGAGGATGGATTGATAGATGGATGGATGGATGGATGGATGGATGGATGGATGATTTATGGATGGATGGATGAATTTATGGATGGATGGATGGATGGATGGATGGATGGATGGATGGATGGATTTATGGATTTATGGATGGATTTATGGATGGATGGATGGATGATGGATTGATAGATGGATGGATGGATGGATGGATGGATGATGGATGGATGGATGGATGGATGGATGGATGGATGATGGATGGATGGATGGATGGATGGATGGATGGATGGATGGATGGATGGATGGATGGATGATGGATGGATGGATGGATGGATGGATGGATGATGGATGGATGGATGGATGATGGATGGATGGATGGATGGATGGATGATGGATGGATGGATGATGGATTGATAGATGGATGGATGGATGGATGGATGGATGGATGATGGATGGATGGATGATGGATGGATGGATGGATGGATGATGGATGGATGGATGATGGATTGATAGATGGATGGATGGATGATGGATGGATGGATGGATGATGGATTGATGGATGGATGGATGGATTTATGGATGGATGGATGGATGGATGGATGGATGGATTTTACAGATGGATGGATGGATGGATGTATAGATGGATGGATGGATTTATGGATGGATGGATGAATTTATGGATGGATGGATGGATGATGGATGGATGGATGGATGGATGGATGGATGGATGGATGGATGGATGGATGGATGGATGATGGATGGATTTATGGATGGATGGATGAATTTATGGATTGATGGATGGATGGATGGATGGATGGATGGATGGATGGATGGATGGATGGATGAATTTATGGATGATGGATGGATGGATGGATGGATGAATTTATGGATGATGGATGGATGGATGGATGGATGAATTTATGGATGATGGATGGATGGATGGATGGATGATGGATTGATAGATGGATGGATGGATGGATGGATGGATGATGGATTGATAGATGGATGGATGGATGGATGGATGGATGATGGATTGATAGATGGATGGATGGATGGATGGATGGATGGATGGAAAGATGGATGGATTTATGGATGGATGGATGGATGATGGATTGATGGATGGATGGATGGATGGATGATGGATTGATGGATGGATGGATGGATGGATTTATGCATAGATGGATGGATGGATGATGGATTGATAGATGGATGGATGGATGGATGATGGATTGATAGATGGATGGATGGATGGATGATGGATTGATAGATGGATGGATGGATGGATGAATGATGGATGGATGGATGATGGATGGATGGATGATGGATTGATGGATGGATGGATGGATGGATGGATGGATGGATGGATTGGTTTATGGATGGATGGATGGATTTATGGTGGATGGATGGATGGATGGATGGATGGAAAGATGGATGGATGGATGATGGATTGATAGATGGATGGATGGATGGATGGATTGGTTTATGGATGGATGGATGGATTTATGGTGGATGGATGGATGGATGGATGGATGGATGATGGATGGATGGATGGACAGATGATGGATGGATGGATGGATTTATGGTTGATGGATTGATGGATGGATGGATGGATGGATGGATGGATGGATGGATGCTGTTAACCTACATTGGAACATGATGCAGCAGATGTCTTTACAGATAACACAGATAATCTTCTGCATTATTCATGAATAATGGTTCTAACTGTACATGCAGATGCGTTCAAATCCCCCGGCTGCTTCGGCCCAGCCAGCTCTGTAGTACTGGTAGCATGGCGCCGTTGCTGCATCCTCACAAGGAAACGGTCCTGCTGCTCGCTGGACAAATGTTGGCATCCTGAGGCTTTCTGCGCTGCAGAATCTGTCTTTGAAGTCCTTAATGATGCAGCAAACACTTCTTTCTGCTTTTCAATGGCAGAGTCCTCGCATGAGATCGCTTCGATGCCAGACTGTAGCTGTCTGCATGTGTGTCTTTAAAGACAACCGTCTATAAACCAGAAGACAATGCCTTCTTGACAGCTTCCCCCTCCTTTTCTAATGATCAGTTAGATCAGGGGTCTTCAACCTTTTTTAGACCCCTTGGATGAGAGAAAAACAGAGCAGGGACCCCGCTTGGAAATTCTTATTTTTCCCTTTTTTTTAATCACCTTATTAACCAATTCCTGACTGGGTTATTAGCTACATGTGTTTACGGTTGATGAAACTTTGGCCTCGTCCGACGTGGAAGGAGTAACGTTAGGCCGAGCTGTAACGTTACAATCTCCAGCTTTAGGCTTCGGTATTGTCACAAATTTATCCATCAGGTCTAACTAGCGTTAAATATGAAATAACCAAGTCAATTTTGCACCGAATATTTTTTTTCTTAAACAGCTAGCTAGCTCGTTTTTCCGCTCTAAAGTATATGTATATATACATTAGGTGCTTTCCGTGTAGTGTGTTAATTAGATCAATTAATTACACTGCTAATTAACGCGTTATGGAAAATTAACGCAATTAATTATGAATGGCAAAATGCGCAAACATTTTAAATTTGGCCCATTGAGGGACCCGTAGGCCACTACTTCCCACCTGCTGCTAGTCAAACTAACAAAGCAGTGACAGACCTGGACGCGACTCGGGGGAGCGACTCAGCAAATCTTTGCTAGGGCCTTTGAACGGAAAGTTTATGTATAAAAAGAAAGAAGACGGGACTATCAACAAGAACGCGGTGATTTGTAAAAAAGAACTTTCTTATCACCGGAGCTGCTCCAGCCTGAATTATCATTTAAACGCTAAACATGTCCAGACAAGTTCCACTGTAAATTTTACAGGTAGGCTACTAGTACTTGAATCGCTGTATTGAGTCAGCTTTAGTTTAGTTTTGAATTGAGAGTCTGCTTAAGTGCCTATTTGAGACTCAGCCTTATTTTATTTCTGAATTGTATTTATTTAAAGGGGACCTATTACGAAAAACACGTTTTTTCCCCTCAGCCTGCCAACTCAGAGAAGGAGGAAAGCAACCAAATTCTGCAGTGTCTGTACAGCCGCCCGGATGAGCCGTCCAGTGTGATGTGGATCTACGAGCCGTTCAGATTCTGCGCCCGTCGTTACGTAACGAAAATGCGATTTACATAGATTGGCCTCCGATGCGTGAAGCCACGCCCACAACTAACTCCACCGGCCGGAGCTTCTGGCATTTTTCCGTAGCGGTGTATCGCGTCATTCAGGCAGCCAATCAGCACAGAGCCTCATTATCATAGCCCCGCCCACTCAGAATCCTGCATAGATAATGAGGTTAGAGAATGGGAAGATAAGGACATGGCTCAGAGGCTGAATTTCTAATTTATTTAGCAAAAATAATCAAAAGCTTGTTTTTAAGACATTAAAGGCCATTTTAAAATAGGTATTAGATGCCATAACAGGTCTCCTTTAACTGTATTTGTATTGCATTTTTGAATAATGCACCTGGCCTAATTGGTTTGCTGATGTGCTTGAGCTTTTTCTTTTGAATTTGTATTCAATTGATTAGTCATGCACTGCAATTTTGCAATGTCCTAGAATTCAAATTCTTTATTTGGGGACCTTTAGCAGATATGAGATTAAAATGTGATTAATTAGACCCCTGAGTTAGACCTTGTTATTCAACTGATGATATCTGGTCCTGCCGTTGAGCCGCTCTTGCTGCACCAGGACCAACCTGTAATCAAAGTTGGGACGTGTATCTTATACCTGTATCTTATACCTATATCTTATACCTATATCTATATGAAACACAAGATGTGAATCACCGGAGCAGCAACAATTGTTACACAACACAAAATTTGTATTGCTGCCAAAACTTTTTGCCCACTTTTTTTGTATCTGTGGGAGCATCTGGGAGTTTCTCGTCTGTAAAATGAATTACCATGCAGAGGCATCGGTGAGACCTATATCATCAGCATTATCTATATGGAATCAGTTAGCATCCAGCAGAAGCCTCCGTCGTCACACACACATCCACACCAGCGGTGTCCAACGTTGATAAATGCTGGTGTCTAATCATGGGATTGTCCTGGCTTATCTGTTAAAGACTGATAATAAGTCTCTAAGTGTATGTGTTCAGCATTTAACTTTTTTTTTTTTTCTCTCAAGGTGAACAATTTTAAATGTCAGTATAAAGTTTATTTTCAGAATTGAGTAAATATTCCTCATCTGACCTTCACAGTTAATGATTTTATGTTTTTTTATGGTTGTATGTGCATGTAATAGTTTACATGTGCAGCGTACCTCATTTTCTATCAATTTCTATTTGCTTTTCCTTGTGCTGATAAATAGATTTTCTATTTGCATCATATTAATATGGAAGTGGTAAAAAATCTGGTGGCAAATTGAAAACTTTATTGATTCTAAATCGATTTTTACCAGAGAAGGCGCAATAAAAACGTCAATATTACACCTTTTTTTAATATATTTTCTAATCAAAATCGGTTTATTATATGTGTGCCACAACCCGGCTCATTGGGCAGCAACATAAGACGGTGACCAAACAAACAATTCAGGAAGGTTTTATTCTTAAAAACTACCGTCTTAGAATAAAAAAAACACACATCAGCCATGTTTGCTATTGATCAGCAGACCACCTCATCTTTACATTTTAGATTCAGTGACATACCAAAGGCTTCCTTTGCAGAGTATATAATGTAAAGGTCGTCTTCACGTGGCAAAGCAGTACAAAGGCAAACTTTACCAGATCTTCAGGTTGGTGTAGGAGCCTCATTTCATTTAATTTATTCATTTAGCACAAATTTTTCTTAAAACAGTGCATGGAGGGAACGAAGCACGAAGGGGCTTGTACAGAGTTCCACTCCCATCAACAATTGTGATGAAGTAACAAAGATAATGTACAACAAATTAAAAAAATTATAAAAATAAACGTAAAAGAGAACATGGATACAAGGTCTGGATTACATTAAAGATAAAGACACTGTAGGTAAAGACAGAATATGATGTTTTTTTTAATAACTTTCTGAAGGAGGTAAAAGATAATGTTGATTTCAGCGACACATTCAAGTCATTCCAGAGTTTTGGATCTAAAGTTAATATTAAATTGATGACCAGATGTTCGACAGAAGGGTAAATGAAGATTGCCACTGTGTCTATGGATTAAAATCAAATGAAAAAGTAAAAAACTGCTGGAAAGTGACAGGAAGATCTTGTTTCCCATTGATAAACGTATGCACAAACAAGCATGAGTGAAAAACATTAATTTTATGAATGGATGATAGTGAATATTTCATAAAAAGAGGTGCAGATGGTTCGTGTCGACCAGACTGAGAGATTCGTTCTTAAGAATCTTTTTTGGATTATCAGTAATTTATTGAGAAAAGTTGGATAAATTGCAGACAAGACAATATTGCAGTATTTCATATATGGAAATAGGAAACTATAATACAGAGTCAGTGAGCAGAGGGATGGATCAGTATGCCAAGCATTTTCATTGATCTTTTGCAAACTTCATTAATGTGATTATTCCAATTTAGACCTTCATCCAAAACAACACCCGTAAATGTTGTGTGTGATACTTGAAGGATTTCAGTTCCGTTAATACATATTTTAGCTTCTTCTTTTGCATAAGGTTTATTTTTGTTGCAGAAGATCATAAGGTTGGATTTCTTTACATTTAGAGTTAGCTTATTGATCTGGAACCAATTAGAAACAGTTGATAATTCCTGATTTACACACGAGAGACTGGAAGTCATCACGGACAGCTACAAGACTGGTGTCATCAGCAAAGAATAAGGGGAGAAGGTTATTACAAGACATAGCTGGGCGGTATGGACTAAAAAATGTATCACGATAATTTCTGGCATTTATCCCGATAACGATAAAAATGACGATAAAAAAATACCAATTCAACTCCACCTTTGTAACTATAAATCTATCTCGCTCTCAGATCCACCATGTTTGTTACACAAAAACGTCATCTTCCTTCCTTCCTTCCTTCCTTCCTTCCTTCCTTCCTTCCTTCCTTCCTTCCTTCCTTCCTTCCTTTCTTCCTTCCTTCCTTCCTTCCTTCCTTTCTTCCACTCTCTCCTTCCTTGCGCTCTCTCCTTCCTTCTTCCCTTCCTCTTTTCTCCCTTCCTTCCTCCTTTCCTTGTTTTCTCCCTTCCTTCCTTCCTTCCTTCCCCTTTTCTTCCTTTTTTCCTTCCTTCCTTCCTTCCTTCCTTCCTTCCTTCCTTCCTTCCTTCCTTCCTTCCTTCCTTCCCCTTTTCTTCCTTTTTTCCTTCCTTCCTTCCCCTTTTCTTCCTTCCTTCCTTCCCCTTTCCTTCCTTCCTTCCCCTTTCTTTCCTTCCTTCCTTCCTTCCTTCCTTTCTTCCTTTTTTCCCCTTCCTTCCTTCTGTCTTTCCTCCTGATCTCTCCTTCCTTCCTTCCTTCCTTCCTTCCTTCCTTCCTTCCTTCTTTCCTTCCTTCCTTCCTTCCTTTTTTCCCCTTCCTTCCTTCCTTCTTTCCTCCTGCTCTCTCCTTCCTTCCTTCCTTCCTTCCTTCCTTCCTTCCTCATTTCCTTGTTTTCTCCCTTCCTTCTCCCCCTTCCTTCCTTCCTTCCTTCCTTCCTTCCCCTTTCTTTCTTTCCTTCCTTCCTTCCTTCTTTCCTTCCTTCCTTCTTTCCTCCTGCTCTCTCCTTCCTTCCTTCCTTCCTTCCTTCCTTCCTTCCTTCCTTCCTTCCTTCCTTCCTTCCTTCCTTCCTTCCTTCCCGTACGTTGTGCGTGGATTTAACTCAGAACCATAAATCATCTTTACACAAAAACGTCATCAACGGGAATTTATCGTTTTTACCGCGAGATGAAAAATTCTTGCTGTGGGGAATTTTTTTGACGGTTTATCGTGAACGGTAAAATATCGCCCATTCCTAACATAGGTAAGTCATGAATGTAAATTAGAAACAGTAAAGTTTCTCACAAGGTTTATATAGAAAAGACTGCGTTTGTTGAGTAGCTGCTGAATTCTTCACAGGGTTATAATGTCTCGAAGGTCAGAAAACACGTATAGCGTGTAATAACCTTCATATGGACCGTGTGCTCTGTTTACCCATTTGACCTAATTCACACACTTCTATTTGCACCTGACTATGTACTCAAGGCACACGGTGTTCATTTTCCAGCAATAATGTCGATCTTTCTCCCCGTGCTCGGAGATAATCTGGGAACTGAACTATTCAGTTTCTATAGAAACCAGATCCCAGTTGAGCTCTTTCCAGTAATGATCCCCGGGGACCGGCGCAGGGAAGAGAAAATATACGATGATACGAGTGCTGTGTGTTTTGATGTTCTGCTAGGGCCCCGGGAGAATGTGACATCACCGTAGTTATAAGATACTAAAAACTGAAGTTATGGTCAAAGTGACAAAAACTGAGTAAAAGTGATTGATGACTTATTGTAGTATTGATTTATGCAGTGCAGCTTATTTAATCTCTTTTGGAGACAAGGAGGCACTGATTGATGCTCGGCTCTCCCAGTTGCATAATTGAGCACATATATTTTTGTTAGTAGACATACGCACACATGAAAGTACACACACAAATCAAACAAACCCCGCATCTCACAGGAAATCATTGCAGTAATTAATGTCCTAGCGTGTTCCCTCATTGCCGCTCTGATTGGCTGAGACTCGTTGGAAGAAGCAGCTTCTGCAACAGTTTCCACAGGTATCTTGCCAGAGTGAAATGATCCCCAGCGTTCGCCAACTACCGGGGGACACGATCGGCCCGTGTTAGTGTGTAAACATCCCTGTTTCGCTCGGCGCCCCCTGTCCTAGCGGCTCCAGCCCACCCGGCTCAAGCCATTTGTCAGCCCTGATTTAGATTTATCAACACGCAGGCCTCCCATGGCGGGAGCTCAATCTTGCACTCCCACTCCGAAGCCCAGGATTTACCGGACATGCATTCGGTGGAAAGTGTTGTGGAGGGGGGGTAGGGGGGATGAAACATGAAAGAGACACAGAGGGTAAGCGTGTGGGAGAACATGTGAAAGAGACGGGATTGTAACGTATGGTGTGACAGCGGCTGCAGAGATGTGGTGAGATTGGAGGGTCAGCTGGTCGTCTCCGAGGGTGAGAGGAAGGATAGAGCGCTGGCGATGTGATAAGAGGCTGATGGATGGAGGTGAAGAGGGGTGTGTGGGTGGAGGTTTGGAGCGGAGAGGAAGGAAGGTAATGGAGAAAAGTGTAGAATGGAGGAAGGTAAATGGTGTTCAGAACCAGTTAACGTGGAAGTGAAACTTCCTTTAAAATTCTGCAACAATGTGACCAAAAAAATTGATGGATGGATGGATTTGTGGATGATGGATGGATGGATGGATGGATTTATGGATTTATGGATGGATGGATGATGGATGGATGGAGGGATGGATGGATGGATGGATGGATGGATGTTTGGATGGATGGATGGATGGATGGATGGATGGATGGATGGATGGATGGATGGATGGATGGATTTATTTATGGATGATGGATGGATGGATGGACGGATAGATGGATGGATGGATTTGTGGATGATGGATGGATGGATGGATGGATGGATGGATGGATGGATGATGGATGGATGGTTGGATGGATTGATGGATGGATGGATGGATGGATGGATGGATGGATGGAGGGATGGATGGATGGATGGATTTATTTATGGATGGATGGATGGATGGATTTATTTATGGATGGATGGATGGATGGATGAATTTATGGACGGATGGATGGATGGATGGATGGATGGATGATGGATGGATGGATGGATGGATGGATGAATTTATGGATGGATGGATGGATGGATGGATGGATGAATTTATGGATGGATGGATGGATGGATGGATGGATGGATGGATGGAAAGATGGATGGATGGATGAATTTATGGATGATGGATGGATGGATGGATGGATGGATGGATGGATGAATGAATTTATGGATGGATGGATGGATGGATGGATGGATGGATGGATGAATTTATGGATGATGGATGGATGGATGGATGAATTTATGGATGGATGGATGGATGGATGGATGGATGGATGAATTTATGGATGATGGATGGATGGATGGATGAATGAATTTATGGATGGATGGATGGATGAATGAATTTATGGATGGATGGATGGATGGATGGATGGATGGATGGATGAATTTATGGATGGATGGATGGATGGATGGATGAATTTATGGATGGATGGATGGATGGATAGATTTATGGATGGATTTATGGATGATGGAAGGATGGATGGAAGGATGGATGGATGGATGGATGGATGGATGGATGGATGGATGGATGGATGGATAGATGTGGTGTCCAACTCACTGGCCATCAGCTCCAGAACTCTGGCCTTCATCCTTTCTTCCACATGTCTTCCTCACCTAGGAATCAACTCCACCTACTTTTCCAGCTGTGAGAAGAAGAACTAGAGAATGTCAGGCATTAAGACCTTTACTACCATAGATTTTGGGGTATGGAAGCTTGTTGCGATCAGAAATAGATTATATAAACAACAAACTATCCACGCATCTGATGATATCAGCCCAACAAACTGGAGATGGATGTCAATATTATAACAATCCTGACGGCTGAATCAGGATTATTACTCACTGAAGGGGAAACGGTCCCAGTTGTGCTTGCTGTGCTTGTGTGTGTGTGTTTGTGTGTTTGTGAGATGCTTCATGGTGATGGTAATGTGTTTTCTTTAGCTTGATTAACATTTCCAAGCAAGTGTTAATTAGTCTGAAACAAGAGAGGCAGATGTGGAGCCTAAATGTCGGGCCGACGGGATGAATTCTTATCAAACAGGCCTGAGCTGAAGGCAGAGAGCAGCAGGATGCGAGGACCTCTGGTGTCAGCAGGTAAGATAGACCTGCATGTCGCCAGGCACGAGCGTTTAGACCAGGGGTCTTCAACCGGGGGTCCGGGGGGGTACTGCAGGGGGCCCTCCAACTTAAAAAGAAGTAAAGGCAATTTTAACCAAAATAATTTGTGAGAGTAAAAAATATATATATATATATATATATAGGCTATGTATACTGTATATATGATTGAGAAAACTCTATTAACAGGCAATGATAATCTACTTTTGACAATAACTTGTCACGTCTTGGGGTAAGGTGTGGACCCAAACGCAGGAGAGCAGGAGGCAGGAGGCAGGAGTTCAACGAAAAAAGGGTTTATTTAACAAATAACCAAACTAAAAGTGCTGCAGAGCAGGATCAAAACAAACTAAACAGGGATCAATAACTTGAGGAGGAAGAACGTGGCTGTAAACATGAGGAACAAAACAGTACGGTCCGACCGGGAACAAGGGAATGACAAGACCAGATATACACAGGGGATAACGAGACATGACGAGACACAGGTGCAGACAATCAGGGCAGATGGGACACAGGTGGGGCAAAACAGAAACTGAAAGCTGGGGGGAATGTCAAACCTTGACATAACTATTTAGTCTACAACTCTACATAAATGACTCACGTCATGGGAATCATGAGGGACTAATGTCAACTTTAGAGCGGAAAAACGAGCTAGCTAGCTGTTTAAGAGATGAAAATTTGTTGCGAAATTGACTTGGCTATTTCATATTTAACGCTAGTTAGACCGGATGGATACATTTGTGACAATAACGAAGCCTAAAGCTGGAGATTGTAACGTTACAGCTCGGCCTAACGTTACTCCTTCCACGTCTGACGAGGCCAAAGTTTCATCAACCGTAAACACGTGTAGCTAATAACCCAGTCAGGAATTGGCTAATAAGGTGATATAAACAGAATAAAACACATTCAAAAGTTATTAAAAGCCAGGCTTAAAACTTGACAGATTAAAAAAAAAAAGTGAAAAAATTATAATTACAAGTGGGGTCCCTGCTCTGTTTTTCTCTCATCCAAGGGGTCTAGAAAAGGTTGAAGACCCCTGGTTTAGACGCCTCGTCTGATGCTGCGTTGTGTGAAGAAACACCTGCATTTCAGAGAGGCAACTATTTCCGTTCAGGATGCAGAATACCTGCAAACATCAGTGGTCAGTCGCAGCTCTAATGAGCCGCTTCCTGTGCCCAGTGACCGCTGCTTCATGCATAACCACAATTTGAGGAAAAGAGATTTTCCATTTGTTTCCCTGACGAGCACTTAGCATTTATTCCACTGACTGATCTCGCAGGAACAGTTCCTTGCCCACTCTGAAGCGTGATGGTTCTGGAGAGGGCATAAAAACACACATTTGAGCCGCGTTGTTTAGGTTTTATTTGTGTGAGACTCTCACAGGTGAACAATTATGGCCACTATTTGTTTTCTTTAAGTGGTATTTGGGGTAAAACTCTGCACTTATCTTTGAATGTTCTTTGTTTAGTTCAGTTTGAAACATCTGTTAGAAAGAACACCGGACCTCACTGCCAGGTACCGGGCCTCATTCAGGAAATACGTGCAACGCAACATTTACATGTTTTGGTGTTCATGAAGAGTTTTCATGAGAACAAACAAACTCACCAGTGGAACCAGCAGAACCAGTAGGACCAGTGGAACCAGCAAAACCAGTTTACCAGTAGGACCAGTGGAACCGGTCCTACTTTTTCTACTTTTACTGTGACCACCAAATAATGTGGTTTTCCTGTCCTCCACCTCATCCACAACATCTCAATCTCAGTCTCCGTGAAATTTAGTGGCACGGTGGCTCGACACGTCTCATTCATTCTGACGCCCAAACAGACTGCAGGAGCCGCTGCGCATGCTCAGCAGGCTCATTCATATGGAAATACAGTCATGAACTACTTTGCATTGCCCATATATGGTATGAAGTGGGCGTGTAGAGGGTGGGATATGAGGCGAATTCACCTCCGCAACCTTCCAGCTGGACTGTGATTTATAAAGTGAACATTGCGTGCAAGTGTGCGTGCAAGCGGTTTTATAAATCCAGATTTTTTTTTTGCGCCCCCCATTTTCGGCTTTTGGGTTTACGTGCAATTTTAGTATGGATCCTACGCACTCTTTTATAAATGTGGCCCCTGGCCTTACCCGCGCTGAAGTCATGGGGGAACTAACACGCACTTCAGCGCCCACAGCGTCCCCGGCAGGAATCGAACCCAGGACCTTCTTGCTGTGAGACGGCTGCACTACCTGCTGTGCCACCGTGCCCCTCAACAAGAAGCTTTTCTAAACAAACTTTTACTAACCTCTACTTTGTTGGGGCCCTGGATTGTAACTGCTGTGTAAACAGAGACGAGTTCCTCCGGGCCCCTGGCTGTGAGCTGTGGGGGCCACGGCGCTCTGTCAGTACGATTCCTCATAAACACTCGTTCTTTTGCAGTCATGTTATTTTTTGCATCCAACGTCATATCAGACTATTATTATATTATATTCTCGCTGCACCTCTCCGATGCTTTCTTGGACAGAAGAGGAGGCATTAACCGTCGGCATTAGTCACCTGGTTCCAGGCCGGCTCCCTGCCGGTTCCTGTCTCACACAGACTCCCAGAGTGGGATAAAGTACCTTCCTGTGCTCCACTTCACCTAAGAGTCCATCTAACGCTGTGTCAGTCTCTCCTCTGGGTCCGCCGGTCCTTTCCATCAAATCCATCAAAAAGTTTGTTAATCTGTGGTCGGCTTTTTAATGGGAAGTGATTTATGTGCAAATCTAGTCACGGATTTATGAAAACCTCATGACGGAGGCCCATTGTTTCTTATCATTTCGCTTTTTTATCATAATTCATTGCATTCGTCCGTCAGCAAATGTCTCTGCCGGGCTTTTTTCTTCAGAAAGAAGTAGCACCGACGAGTAATGAAGGTTCAATTTTAGTTTTAGGGCCAATCCCAATACTCCCCCTACTTTCCACCACTACCCCTAAAAAAAGAAGCCATAGATTTTAGGGCACTTGAAATCTTCCCAGGGGCCTGTCCCAATACTCCCACTACTCCTACTTTCAGCACCACTCCTAAAATCAGGAAGCTGAGAGCCAAAAGCTGTTTTAATTTCAGCTGTAGCGCTGTTAATATGCCACTTTATTAAGTTTATATATTTTTTCAGGCGTCAAAGTAACCGTTAAGATCCCCAACCTGGGCTCAGTTTATCCAAATAACGCCTGTTAAGAAATTTGATCTGAGTACAGACGTGATCAACCGGGTCAACCTGCGCCGTCGTCCCGGGGGAGAAACCTGCAGCTCTGTGGAGAATTACCGCTGGCTGAAATAAATCCTTTAGGAAGATAAATGTTGGTTTAAAAGATGAATCTAACAGTTGTAGCTACGCCTTGTTAAGAAATTTGCTCCGAAAATTTAGAGATTTCTGCCTGCCGGCTCCAGAGCTGATTTATGGGTCCACACGTTAAATCGACGCAGAGCCTACGGCGTAGGGTACGTAACCTACGCCGTAGGCTCTGCGTTGATGTAACGCAGAACCATAAATCAGCCTTTATTCTGGGGTGATCTTCACAACAACGGGCAAACGAGTGGTTATGTACACTCACTGAGTGAATATTATGAAAGTAAAATATATATTTCTCGCTAGAAATGTAATCAAAACGCATTTTTATGCAGAAACTAACTCAAAATATTGATTTTATTCACTAAAAAATAAGAAATGTCCGCCATGTTTTTTTTTTTTTTATTCAGTTCCGCAAATGACGACGAAAAGCATTCTGGGAAATTTTTCTGTCCCTAGATCAGCTAGTGAGCATCAGAAATCCCTCGATCCGTAGGGACAGATTCATAGCCACTACACTAGTTTTCTTCACTACCCCTAGGTGAAAAGAGGAATTGGGACACCACTACCCTCACGGGAACGCGCAAAATTTAGGGGTAGTGCTGAAAAGTAGGGGTAGGGGGGGATCGGGACAGGGCCTTAGTCAAAGATTGTATTTAGCCAAACCCATTTTACAATTCAAACAAAGTTATCTTATTGTTTTATTATTGTTACCTTATAGACTCAAGAATACATTCATTCCACATACAGAAGACTCTAATTTGAGTTTACAACATATTTATTTTTCCACATTTCTCCCAATCTTTTTCTTTGCCACGTCTATGTAAGTGTATCCAAAGATGGTCTCTTCTTCTTCTCCCAGCCCCAGAGCAGATCCATCCACCCTTCCATCCATCATTCATAACTTTGTTTTTAATTGACGTGAACCTAGAGCTCTGCGTTAACGGCATCAGCCTCTAACTCTGCAGCTGCATCTTCTGGATCTGATTCCTGCTGCAGCGACTGGGATTGAGGACTAACGTCACCCAGCAGCAGAAGGAAGGAAGGAAGGAAGGAAGGAAGGAAGGAAGGAAGGAAGGAAGGAAGGGAGGAAGGGAGGAAGGGAGAAAAGAAGGAAGGAAGGAATGGAGGGAGGGAGGGAGGGAGGGAGGGAGGGAGGAAGGAAGGAAGGAAGGAAGGAAGGAAGGAAGGAAGGAAGGAAGGAAGGAAGGAAGGAAGGAAGGAAGGGAAGAAGGGAGGAAAGACGGAAGGGACAAAAGAAGGAAGGAAGGGAAGAAGGAAGGAAGGAAGGAAGGAAGGAAGGAAGGAAGGAAGGAAGGAAGGAAGGAAGGAAGGAAGGAAGGAAGGAAGGAAGGAAGGAAGGAAGGAAGGAAGGGAGGAAGGGAGAAAAGAAGGAAGGAAGGAATGGAGGGAGGGAGGGAGGGAGGGAGGAAGGAAGGAAGGAAGGAAGGAAGGAAGGGAAGAAGGGAGGAAAGACGGAAGGGACAAAAGAAGGAAGGAAGGGAAGAAGGAAGGAAGGAAGGAAGGAAGGAAGGAAGGAAGGAAGGAAGGAAGGAAGGAAGGAAGGAAGGAAGGAAGGAAGGAAGGAAGGAAGGGAAAAAAGAAGGAAGGAAAGGAGTAAAGAAGGAAGGAAGTGAGAAAGGAGGAAGGGAGAAGGAAGGAGAGAGCAGGAGGAAAGAAGGAAGGAAGGAAAGAAGGGAGGAAAGACGGAAGGGACAAAAGAAGGAAGGGAGGGAGGGAGGGAGGGAGGGAGGGAGGGAGGAAGGAAGGAAGGAAGGAAGGAAGGAAGGAAGGAAGGAAGGAAGGAAGGAAGGAAGGAAGGAAGGAAGGAAGGAAGGAAGGAAGGAAGGAAGGAAGGAAGGAAGGAAGGAAGGAAGGGAGGGAGGGAGGGAGGGAGGGAGGGAGGGAGGGAGGAAGGAAGGAAGGGAAAAAAGAAGGAAGGAAAGGAGTAAAGAAGGAAGGAAGTGAGAAAGGAGGAAGGGAGAAGGAAGGAGAGAGCAGGAGGAAAGAAGGAAGGAGAATTAGTTCATTTTGACCCAAAGACAGTACAAGGGTTAAGACACATTTTAGTGAGTTTTTATTTTGTAATCTACATTTTAGTCATTGCCATTACCATTGTCATTTGCCGACAATATTACATCATATATTTAATTATCGTTATCGTCACATGACCAGCATTTTCGTTGTGTCTCGTCTGGTTTTCCTCAGGTGATAAAGGTTCGTTGACGACGATATTTAGTCATAATTTTCGTTGACGAAAGCAACTTTAGTGTGAATGAGATTTTCTCGTCCACCGAGACACGTGGGCCGAGGGTTCGGGTTCGGGTTCGGGCCGCTGTGACTTGGATACTGAGCTGGTTTTAAGTGAGTTGGTATTCTGGTCAGTGGGTCACTGCCTGCAGCGAGGCTTCTCCCCCCCGGACAGGAACCAGTAACAACATCTTTGGGCCCTATTATCATATCGCTTTGGTGTTTTTGCCCCCTTCGCCCTTCCTTTTCTACATTTGCACTGTTGTTTTCAACAAAACTCATCAACAGTTCTTTTAATTTCATAGTACTTTGTTGTTTAGTAGGATATTATTTCTTAAAGGGGTTGAGGGAGTTTTTATACAACATGACAGCCGCGCCACTAAAGGCAAATTACATTCTCTCTGCTTCTCATTTTGACCGTAAAAAGAGACTTCACTTGAACCGCGGTGCAGCGTGAGGAGTGATCCCAAACCCCTCAGGCGTTAAAATGAAGGACACATAAAAGCGGAAAAAGCTGTTGAGCCTGTGGCAACGACAAAATGAGAATGATAATGGTGAGAAAACAAGACCTTGTCCTTTTTTAAAGCCTTTTTTATTGTACAGCAAGAGCAAGAAAGGTTAGAAGGCCAGGTTAGACATAGAGGGGGTTTCCTGTTTCTGTGGTCCCATGGTTGCGAGCAGGCTTGATTGATTGGTTGATTGATTGATTAATTGATTGATTGATTGATTGATTGATTGATGGGTTACTGATCAAGTGTATTGTTATACCATTGCTGTCTATTGTTCTCTATTATATTGTAGTATTATAGTAAAGTAATGATAATGTAATACTATGCATTATTATTTGTATTCGTCCCGTCCCGCCCCGTCACGGTACGGGCGTCACGGTTCGGTGCACGCAGTCATACGGCGAATACGTCTGACTGAGTTAAAAAAATAAATAAAACCTCGGCGGCAGACCCTGCGCCCTTGCGCGGCGGCAGCACATACACAATGAATGGGAAAGCCGGCGGCAGCTGCCGCTGTGCGCCTTTTGTGAAAACCGCTTTAGCCAATCAGTGATTGTTGACATGGGGGCTCGCCTGCTCGGCCATCTCCGTGGGTGCTCAGGCCCCGAAGCACCCACGGTTCCAGCGCCTATGATCAGGAGTGTGGGAACACTTTGGGTTCCCAGTGGAAATATAACGGTGATGGAATGCGAGAGGTGGACCGGACAAATACTGTGTGTCGGCGTTGTTTCACCTCTGTGCGATACGTCAGTGGAAACACGTCGAACATGCTAACGCATGTAAAGGCTGAAATTTGCTTCTGCGTCACACCGACGCAGAGCACACGCCGCAGCCGTGACGCCGTGCTGAACCCTTCAGACTTCTCCGTCTGTCCATTTGGTCGCGGTGCAGTACCCATCTTTTTCTGAATGGTTTATCCGACTTTTTCCGGTCACAGTAAATCAAAGAAATAAGGACAACTATTGTGCACAAAACCAAAACAAAAAAAATCACATATAAACGAAGAAAAGAGCCCTGGAAGTTCACTACTGATTCAAACCGGAAACCGGAAATGCTTCGCTTTCAAACGAACCAATCACAGCGCTCTCGGTCTGCGTGTGGTCTGCGTCTCCTCGACGCGTAGTTACAATTTTCGGGAGGTGCACGTCAGTGACGCCGCAGGTGACAGCGTGTCCTTTGCGTCGATCCAAACCACACGCCGTAGGCACGGCGCCATTTTGACGCAGAAGCATAATTCAGCCTTAAGACGGCATCACTCCGATATGCCCATCACCGGAGGTAGGAAAAACAAAACAGGTGCCCAACAACTTATCCCTGCTGCTTTTAAGCAGCGTCTAGATGTGAAAGCAGACAGGGCCAAAGACATTACCGAAGCATTTGGCGTGTACATTTCAAAATCTATGCACCCATATGCAGCAGTAGAGGAGCCCGGGTTCAAGTATTTATTAAAAGTGCTCGAGCCTCGTTACAATGTCCCATCCCGCGCTCACATAAACCAGTCCGTGGTGAAATTAAAAACACTAATGCACAAGTTACATGTTTTATTCTATTTATTTTACACTTTAATGAGAGATGCTTTTTAGTTTTGTAGCCAATTGAACAAACATTAACTTTCAAATGCTATGATCAAAATAAAGGTAGAAAAAACTAGTCTTATACATTTGGGACTTTTTGTATTTTTTTTCCCGTTGTACCGAGCCCGTACCGAACTGTGACCCCTAAACCGAGGTACGTACCGAACCGTGACTTGTGTGTGTTTTCTTTTGTTTGCCTTGATTTGTTTGATTTTGACTATATTTATATATACATATAATTGAGTATTATATCACTGTATTGAACAGTTATTAAAGTAGGTATGGTTGTTTTATAAGTAAGCGTATTGAAACTCGTCTTATTATATGTAAGAATGTATGTAAGATTCAGGTGTAGGGGGTATATTTGTATTCAGTTTTTTTTTACTTTTTTTTTACTCTTTTTGTACTCTTTTTTTTTATCATGCAATCATCAAATCAAATCACAAGAAAGAGGAAGTTCACCGTCATTTAATGGTAAAATCCCCCTCCGTGTCTCTCGTGGCACAATAGGCCTCCGTCCTCCAGCGCTAAGGATAGAGCAGCGATTATGTCATCAGAGAGACACAATTAGCGCACTGAAGGGGCGATGGAAATGAGGACAGGAAGTACCTGTTCACAAAGGCCATAATTTTTACTGGTAATTAAAAGCTTACTGTACATTTCCCTGACGGATCATCAGCGGCCGCGGAACAAACGGGGGAAAAGAAGCACGAGAGAGAGAGGAGAAGCTAGGATTCTCCTCCCGTGAAAAGCTCTCAGCCTTGTAATGGTAATTAAGAGCTCGTCTCTGGAGACGGGGGACAATATTAGAAAGCGAGGAGAAGCCGAGGTGGAGGAAGGGGTGGTCCCCCACCCATCTTTTTTTGCTCTGGCTCGTTTTTCACTAAATCCTGGGAGCCGCTGCACTCTTCACCCCTCCGAACCAGCCACCCACGGCGACTCTCCTCACACCGGCCTGCACTTCTCCGCAATGCAGAATAAAGGTAATCAGTCCAGCCTCCCGTCGCTGCTCCACACACAGCGATACAGAAAGCCACATCAGTGTGTGCCGTGTGTTGGCCCACTTGGAGATGCCGGCTTTTAGAAACGATTGAAAGAGCACCTCATTAAAATGATTGTACGGAGCCAGACATTTTTTTTTTTTTTTTTTGTGTGTGCCTTTTCAATTAGGAATGACTTTGATTTCTGCTCTCCATCAAGATGCATCAACAGCAGTCTTAACGTGGTACAGTAGCTCTCTAATTTATTTCTGTATCGGATGGAGCCTTGCAGAGCGGCTGCTAGTCAGCTCAGTAGGTGTAGTCATGGTAACCAGCAGGCAGCTGAAGGAGGAAAAAGGAAAAAAAAAACTGTTGACAGGAAGATATGGACTTTTCTTAGCTCAGTGCGCCGCTCCTTATACAAGCAGAACAACAGTAAACACACCTGCCCGGCTCTGGATCTCTGGAGATGCCTCTTCCCCCACGCTGCCAGGTGATGGAGGACAGAAACCGGGATAGACCGAGATATGCTGGAATCAGAACATCAAGGTTCTGCTGATGAGCTGTCACTCATCTCCACCTTCCTTCTCCTCACTTTTTCATGTTTTAATTTTTTGATTTGAAGATTTTTATTTCAAACATGCATATTAAAAAAAGAATACAAAAAAGTTTAAAAAATAAAGTAGGATTGAAGTAAACACTTATAATAAAAACGGTCCAAATCATCCCCCCTGTAAAACTGCCATCCCCTCTTTCCATCCCTTATGTCATTTCATCAATGAATGTGGTTTTACTGCTATTTCAACATTTAGAGTCATCACCAGAAAAATAACACCAGAAAAATTATTATTTGACAATTTTCACCTGTTTCAAGTAAATTTTCACTTGAAATAAGTAGAAAAATCTGCCAGTGGGACAAGATTTATCTTCTTATTACAAGCAAAAAATCTTGTTCCACTGGCAGATTTTTCTACTTATTTAAGTGAAAATCTACTTGAAACAGGTGAAAATTGTTGTTTTTTCCAGTGATGACTCTTGTTTTAGGTATAATGAGATTTCTTTACTAAAATGAGACATTTTAACTACAAATAAGACAAATATTCTTGTTAAGATTTTGAGTTTTTGCAGTGATCCATTTTACTTATCCTGTGAAGTTCAGAAAAGTGTTTTTAATTGTTGTGTTTTGATGTATTTGATGTAAGCCCAGTGGATATTTAAAGCTTACAGAAGGCTGCATTTAACTGCTGCTATGTCATTCCTGCAGTATTTCTGCAGGTGTTTTGGTCAGTGCTATTATTTGTAATATATTATATTATTTGTAATCAGCACAAATTATCTGTCCCCATATGATAAAATCCACCATCCCCCCTGATTTTTTTTTTTTTACAACTCGAGTACTGCATATAATAAGAGTTTCAATAAACTTACTTATAAAACACACATAACCAAACACCCCTACTTTAATAACTATTCAATATAGTGATGTAATACTCAATTATATGCATAAAAAAAACAAATCAAAGCAAAGAAAAAGAAAACAAAACAAAGGCCCAGCATTTAGTTGTGAGTTTATGTATGTATTTAATAATAGAAGTAATTATCATGTATAGTATTACATTATCATATCGTTTTCCATGAGAAAGTTTGACCTGTGCATATTCTTAGGTAGTTTGAATAATAAAGCGCACAAATACGAGTTAATGACCAGCATGCACCTGTGTTTCACTGCCACCTCCTGACACGATCCAGCTGGTATGAACGTTTCACTCGCAGCGTAACTCGTGTCACATCCATGTGTCGCTTATCTCGTTCCCGCGGTTACGCTTCACGTGTGCAGACAAGGTTTTTGCACCGTCTTAATGGCTGTTTCACATTTGTGAGGGAGGAATCGTGACTGACAGGACGTGCATCGGATTCTCCCGCAGCGCGAGCCGCGGGGAAATATTTATAGACGCACTTATTCTCGCCTTTATCGCACTCACTCGCACAGATAAACAGACAGACGATTGGCCTTTGGCTGTTTTAATTGAAGCTTTTGTCAAAATCTGGATTGAGGAGTGACAGTTTCTTTGTGTAGGAAGACGTTGTGCAATAGCTTGAGCTTTTAGTCCTCGGTCCAAATAATGGAATACGTGTCCGGAGCAAATAAAGGGAACACGGTGGCTTAGTGGTTAGCACCGTTGCCTCACAGCAAGACGGTTCCTAGTTCGATTCCCGGGCCCAGCGGCAGTCTGTGTGTGTGCATGTTCTCGCCGTTCTTGCATGGGTTCCCTGCAGGTCCTCCGGCTTCCTCCCACAGTCCAAAAACATCAAATCAAACTTTATTTGTATAGCACTTTTCATGCATAAAAATGCAGCACAAAGTGCTTTTTATAAAAATAAAAATACACAAACATAAAACGTATTAATGCCCATGATCCTGCAAAGGATAAAACACAGTAGCATGCACAGTCTGAGCTGAAAATGTTAAATTGGATTCTTTTAAATAACAAATGTTTAATGTTGAACCAGTTTTGTAGCTTTTAAATGTAACCAAATACAAATAACAAGTAGCACTTCCTAATAATGAACTTTTCACCTTCAGCTCAGTCCACAGACAGTTTCATCAAGTCTCTTCCAAATAAAGGCCCATAGAACTGACGCTTGCTGCCGGTTTTCCTTCGGCTCTTTTACTTCGTCTGAACAGATTGAGGTCCAGAATGTTGAGAGTTTGTGAAAAGCTGTTTTCACAAATCCGAGAAGCACATATGGGGAAGTGGTCGTGACATCTCAACTAATGTGAAACATATAACGGGATAATCACCCAAAACTGCGATGATGACCCAAAAACAAAGTTACACAAACACAAGTGAAAGTTTGAGACACTGAGGGCATCTCAGGATCATTTTGAGTCGAGTGGATATAGTTTTAAACTTAAAATATTTGCATTTAGTTTCAGTTTTTTTCATGTAGATAGATAGATAGATAGATAGATAGATAGATAGATAGATAGATAGATAGATAGATAGATAGATAGATAGATAGATAGATAGATAGATAGATAGATAGATAGATAGAAAAGCCGTAAAAATGGCGGGCGCAAAAATCTGGATTTATAAAACCGTGTGCACGCACACTTGCACGCAATGTTCACTTTATAAATCACAGCCCAGCTAGAAGGTTGTGCAGCTGAATCCGCCTCATATCCCGCCCTCTACACGCCCACTTCATACCATAAATGGGCAATGCAAAGTAGTATTTGCATATGAATGAGCCTACTGAGCATGTGCAGTGGCTTCCTGCAGCCTGTTTGGCGTCAGAATGAATGAGACGTATCGAGCCACCATGCCACTGAATTTCACTGAGATCTGAGATCGAGATGTTGTGGATAAGGTGGAGGACAGGAAAACCACATTATTTGGTGGTCACAGTAAAAGTATATAAATAGTATAAAATAAAGCGAGTGAGTGGCAGCACGCCGTTGCTGCGCTAAACGCCATGAGTTCCCCCGCCGCAACAGTGGGGACATGTCCCCCCGTCTTTTCAAAATCATGATTTTGTCCCCCCCACTTTTTACAGTTTAAAAACTAACGGTAGGCTCAGTCTGTAATTGCAAATCATCAAGACACCCTGTGCGAAAGCGATGCGAGAACAGCCCGGCAGCCCCGCCCCCCCTCCCTTCAGAGCTGCTCAGGGCGGTTTTATGGTTCCGCGTCACATCAACGCAGAGCGCAGAACGCGTCGCTGCGTACCCTACGCTAGGCTCTGCGTCGTTTTAACGCGGAACCATAATTTAGGCTTACACCCGCACGTAAAGGTTTCACGCGCGGGTAAAACTCATTATATATATATATATAAAAAAATCTTTGTCCCTTTAGGGGCTCCGTGGAGCCGCTAAACGCTCTACGGAGCCCCTCATTTGTTCTGTCCTAAAATGGTGGGTGAAGAGGAGGTTCCTGGCGTGTCCTGCACCGCGGCTGCAGCAGCAGCACCAGAGTCCTGACTGACGCCTAGGTTCAAACACAGAGGGACAGGATCAGCGCTATTTTATTATAAGTCTGATATATGTTGTGATATGTGATGACATTATTAAGAGTATGACATGAATCTGGCTTCATTTCACCACCTCACAGCCTGCGTCGCCAGTTCCCCATGTCTTAAGTAAGTTCCTACGGGAGGGTCAGGGTTGCCGTAGAGATACGCAGATTTTTCGGTTAGTTTTTTCTTTTTAGATCCCAGCCTTTGCGTAGAATGTGGCTTGCGCATCTTTCAGGCCCTTTTTGTGTGCAAGCGAGCTTTATAGATGAGGCCCCAGGATTCCTTGTGAACAGAGCATGCGCAGAAAACAAATCCCTGTTCCGTTTGATGGGGATATTCCGTTTGGCGTTTACATGACAGAATATTCAGGTTTTAAAAGGAGTAACCCAGGGGTCATATTCGGGTTTTTAAAAACCCGAATATGAGCAAATTCGGGTTATTCAAAGGGGTTATTGGTGTTTACATGGCCGTGCAAATTCGGGTTATTGCTAATATTCGGGTTTTAAAAGGGTTATTGATGCATGTAAACGCAGTCATTGAGAGCACTGACTTGTTCCAAAGTCTGGTATGTTTTATGAATCCTCCTCCTACCCTCACAGTAACTTCTTATACACATCCGTCCTGGTTGTTGATTATCTTCAGCAGCAGACATGGCCATGGCTCACATTCACAAAACCACATTTAAGCTCTCACTGAAGCTCTGGATTTACAGAAGCACGGAGCATATTCAGTGCATTAAGCAAGAAAGAGGAAAGACAGAAGTTGCATGACGGCCACATGTGTCTTCTCACGTATAATCATGTTTGTTGGTGGATTGTGTATCGATTTCTTTTTCTTTTTCTCTGCCTGACCGATCGCTCCGTTGCTCCTCTCCAGACGTATCTGTCAATCTGGCTGCATGTTCTGGCCGTCTGTGCTGAGTTTGGGAAGCATCTGCACAGTGTTTTCACTGCGAGGTTTGTTTTCATCCCCTCCGGCTTGGAAAGTATTCCTCTGCGTGGCTCTGAGTGGCTGCTCTGTGAGGTCTCATTATCCCACATACTGGGAAATCAGCACAACATCCACTTCAAGTTGATGCGAATCAAATCTATAACCTTGTTTAAAACCTTCATTTAATATTCGTTCAAAACTCAGGCACAAACTCTGGTCTCTTAATCGCTCACGCGATCACTGACAGACTCACTCAGCCATTCAGCCATTCACAAAGACCCTTCCACATCACAGGTTCCTGCTTTTCATCCAAATTTACCACCGTGTATATCCTCTAAATGAAATATAATACATTTCTCTTTAAGTGGAAAAAGAATGAGTTTTTCTGTTCATGCAAGCTTCTTATTTGGCATAAAAAGAAATATTTAACTGCTTCACTGTTATTTTTTCAGTCACTTTAGACCAGGGCTGTCAACCAAATTAAAATTTAATTTTAAGAATTTAGCTTAAAAAATTATTTTGTTGACTGCATGGAATAAAGTTTGTCAAAAGTAAATGAATAAGAAATAAAGCAAATGCATAATTAGAGATGTGATTAAAATATTTATGATATTTCTAGTTTGATCCACGTTCCAAAGTGATTATATAATAAAAGTAATCAAAAACACTTTCTTTAAAACAGTGACCAGCTCCACATGGCCTTTTAAAATAAAACTATCCAGTTAAATTGCTCCATCCGGATAGAGTGAATTTGGTTGTGGTTGTTTCAGATGTTCTTGTCCAGTTTTGTTCTTACATCCGTTCCCTCAGATTCCTGCAACTAAACTTGGATGTTCATTCCAATAAAGGTTAGGATAAATGATAACATGCCTCTGAAGTTTGACTTTTTGCACCATTACAATACTTATAGGCAACTAGTCATCATATCTCCTGCTCTCTGAAACACATGTTAATGCTCAATAGTACACATATATGGTTCTTTAATATATTTACATTATACTAACATGCATTCATTTTCAATGGCTTTTGTCCTTAATGGCTTTTTTCCCCCTTACATTTCTTTTACTTTTATACTTCAAGTAGTTTTGAAACCAGTACTTTTATACTTTTACTTGAGTAAAAAACTGAGTTGATACTTCAACTTCTACAGGAGTATTTTTAAACTCTAGTATCTATACTTCTACCTGAGTAATGAATGTGAATACTGAAGACACGGCAGCACGGTGGCTTAGTGGTTAGCACTGTTGCCTCACAGCAAGAAGGTCCCCGGTTTATATTTCCAGATGGAATTTTCAGATGTGGAGTAAACTTGTCTTGGTCTCAAGCACGATCTCGAGACCACTTTTTTGTGGTCTTGGTCTTGTCTCGGTCTCTCCAGGTCTCGGACTCGGATCATTGAGATGCCGTTGCACCAAGGTGACAGAATCTGGTGATCAGCAGTTCTTCCTCTGGTTAATGTACAGTTTTGTAAACTATTGGTTTTTTGCATCTGATTTAATGTTTTGGTACATCTGCATGTGTCTCTATTTAATTACAGTTTTGTGTTTATAACGGCCTTGTTCGAATAAATATATGAATAATATTTGCATATCGTGATTCATTAAGCACCCTTTTAAAATTAAGGAAAAAAGTCTAAATTTCATGAAAAAAGTCTAAATGTTGAGAAAAAAGTCGAAATGTCGAGATTAAAAGAGAAAGGAAAAAAAGAAGAAAAAAAAAGAAGAAAAAAAGAGGAAAAAAGGAAAAAAGAGGAAAAAATAAGAAAAAAGGAAAAACGAAGAAAAGGAAAAAAAAGGTCAAACATTTGTGAAAAAGCTCCAGGAGCCACCAGGGCGGCGCTAAAGAGCCGCATGCGGCTCTAGAGCCGCGGGTTGCCGACCCCTGGTTTAGACGGTGTACAAGTCTAATGTGGATTCAACATCCCCCATGACTCTGTCTCCACTTGAGTGATTCACACAACAAGTTGTCTTGCTAAATGATGAGAATAAAAAATCCGGCAAACACTTGGAATCTCCAGTTTCAGATTTCCAGACGGATGAAGGAGAGCAGAGAGGTTGGGACTGTGGTTTGCCGAACAACCGGACCCAACTCCCCCCAATGGACGCAATGAGCGTGTTGCATTATCCCTAGATTTTGCTGTCATCCATCACGTACGGAGGTCTAACAACATAATCTGTCTGCATGGAAGACTTTCAGAGACGCTGAGCAGAAATGAGGAAAAGGCTGCATCTTAAGTCTCATTTCCATCAGGCGGCGTGACCGAATCTCAGCCGGGAGGGAGGAAGTCAATCTCTCAGATTACACAGATTTGTTCCACACCCACACACGTGTGACGGAGGAAACCACATACAAAGACGTGCACATAGAAAGAGACACACACTCATAAAAACAATTAATCATCCTCTTGTCCCATACAAGACCAGTCAGCGGGAGATAATTTTCACACTTCATTTTGCCAAGTCTCGTAAGTGCACATTTATTTGTGAACAGCAATCAATGGAACAGATTTGAATTTTTGAATTTTAACCCAACAACTGAATAAATATAAGACACAAACAGTAGAAGAGAGTTAAGATAAGCTAAGAGGATTCATGAGACAAATGTTTATTCTCTATTATTTGCTCCCTTGATAATGTTAATTTTCTACGTTTTTTTCTAACAGTCTCTCAATCTTTCCTCCAATGACAAACTAGAGTGGCACTATTCGGATATAATAGTCATCTTTTTAGGAAAAACACATTTAAACAAGGAGCTGACATGACATTCAAACACAATCCAACAATGTTAACAATAAATAAAACCCTAAAAGCATGTTTCCTGGTTTCAGAAGAACTTGAAACTGGTCAGGCAGGCATACAGGACTGTCTCAGAAAATTAGAATATTGTGATAAAGTCCTTTATTTTCTGTAATGCAATTTAAAAAAAACAAAAATGTCATACATTCTGGATTCATTACAAATCAACTGAAATATTGCAAGCCTTTTATTATTTTAATATTGCTGATTATGGTTTACAGTTTAAGATTAAGATTCCCAGAATATTCTAATTTGTTGAGATAGGATATTTGAGTTTTCTTAAGCTGTAAACCATGATCAGCAATATTAAAATAATAAAAGGCTTGCAATATTTCAGTTGATTTGTAATGAATCCAGAATGTATGACATTTTTGTTTTTTGCATTACAGAAAATCCCAATATTCTAATTTTCTGAGACAGTCCTGTATAAATGTTGTTCATTGGCAATCGAGTTATGGTGCAGCTCAGGTGATATTGCGGAGTAATCCAAAAGTAATGTAACTAGTAATGTAACTAGTTACTTTCAGCAACCAGTAACTAAGTAGTGTAAGGGATTACTTTTTTAAAGTAACTAGTAATATGTAATGGATTACTTTTTTTGAGTAACTACCCCAACACTGCAAATACGTCACAGCAGCTTCGCACATCTATCATCTCCTCCAGGTTCTACATCTTTAGTGGTGTTGTCTTCTTCCTTTAGATACACAATCAAATACGTCACAGCAGCTTCGCTCCAACCTCCTACTTCTGCTCCAGGTGCTGAATTGTTATGGAAATAAAACCAGGCCGAGTCGAGTCGAGCTGAGTTGAGTCGAGCCGAGTAGGTTCTAGTGTAAAAGTATGGAGCCAAATCAGGGCCAAAAGTTTTGCTAATTTGAAAATAAAATTTGAACCTGAAAATTTTTTTTTACAGTTTCAGTTTTATTTTTTTTCAGTATCAGATCTTTTTTTCAGTTTCAAATCTTTTTATTTCAGTTTCAAATCTTTTTTTCAGTTTCAAATCTTTTTTTTTCAGTTTCACGTCTTTTTTTCAGTTTCACATATTTTTTTTTCAGTTTCACTTCTTTTTTTTTCAGGTTCAAATTTTTTTTTCAGGTTCAGACTTTTGGCCCCGATCTGGCGTGGGGGTCGTTGCATCAACTGAGAGGGGCGTGGCATCATGAGTGACAGCAGAACAGAGAAGGCGGGGACGTTCTTCAGTCATGTTGCCTTCAGGAAACGTAGGTTGCAGAAGTTATCAGTAGAAGTATGATTCAACACTGTATATACACCATATTCACGTGATTGGCAGTGGAAAAAACTGATATTAGTGACACATCTCTGTTTAAGAAGCTGTTTTAGACCGTACTTGGTAGTATGTTGAAGTGGGAAATGTCAAACTTTAAAGTGTGGCTGTTGAACTGTACAGTCTGGCATAGTTTATTGCTTTTATACTGCGATTGGTGCCAAGTACGGTCTAAAACAGCTTTTTAAACAGAAATGTGTCACTAATATCAGTTTTTTCCACTGCCAATCACGTGAATATGGTGTATATACAGTGTTGAATCAAAGTTCTACTGATAACTTCTGCAACCTACGTCTCCTGAAGGCAACGTGACTGAGGAACGTCCCCCGCCTTCTCTGTTCTGCTGTCACTCATGATGCCACGCCCCTCTCAGTTGATGCCACGCCCCCCACGCCAGATCCGGGCCAAAAGTCTGAAACTGAAAAAAAAATTTGAAACTGAAAAAAAAAGAAGTGAAACTGAAAAAAAAATATGTGAAACTGAAAAAAAAAGACGTGAAACTGAAAAAAAAAGATTTGAAACTGAAAAAAAGATTTGAAACTGAAATAAAAAGATTTGAAACTGAAAAAAAGATCTGATACTGAAAAAAATAAAACTGAAACTGTAAAAAAAAAATTTCAGGTTCAAATTTTATTTTCAAATTAGCAAAACTTTTGGCCCTGATTTGGCTCCATATAAAAGCGCCATAAAGGTCCAGAATGCGTCTGGTATTTTAATCAACCCGGACAGGCACACGTGCCACCCGTGTTCATTTATCTTCACTGTCTACCTGTGGCTGCTCCAATAAATCATAAGTCTCCAACACTTGCGTTACAAGGTGATCTCAGGGTCCACACCTGCCTGTGTGAACTCCATCGTAGCGGCTCACACCCCTTCACGAGCACCGCACTCTTCACACAGACACAGACCGGGTTTGTCCTCTCCCACGTTGTTCCTCAACGGTGCAACACGTTAACTGAGGTCACGAGAGCAGAGTCGTCCCTCTCTACGTCCTACCAAGGTGTGAACACTGTCCTCGTCCAAGAGCACCTTCTGCTGTGAACTGACCCCCCCTTAAACTTCCTGATAGTCATTCTAGTGGCACTAAGCTGCACTTATTTGGGCCTTTGAAGTTTATTCCCCAAACGCTGAAACTGTCTTTAGGGACGTGGAACATTTTAAAGTTCAGTGGTTGAGAAAAAAAGTCTGAATTCTTGTTGGAGGTTGAGAGATTCTGGCTGTGACATGGATGGATGGATGGATGGATGGATGGATGGATGGATGGATGGATGGATGGATGGATGGATGGATGGATGGATGGATGGATGGATGGATGGATGGATGACAGACATACAAACACATGGTTCAGTTTCTTCCTTGAGGACCTGACCTTCCAAACCAAGGATGACCTGATGACCTGACAGCTGCAGCCTGAGGTTATTTATGTGCTGGTTAATTTTAAACACATGTTATGTCCATTTTTACATTTTGCAGACAATAATGAATGAAAAACTTTATTTCGAACATGCTCAAAAAAATAAAAAATAAAATAAATTATATATATATATATATATATATATATATATATATATATATATATATATATATAATTAGGGCCCGAGCACCTTCAGTGCGAAGGCCCTATTGTATCTGTAGGAATTATTTGTATTTTTTTTATTATTAGGGCCCGAGCACTTGCAGTGCGAAGGCCCTATTGTAATTGCAGGAATTATTCTTCTTCTTCTTCTTCTTATTGTTCTGACAAAAGGAAGGCCTTTTTGCCCCCCTAAACGTGCCCAAAAAGTCACCAAATTTTGCATGCAAGTCAGGCCTGGCGAAAAATTTGATATTTAATGGTTTGCATTAATGGGCGTGGCAAAATGGCTCAACAGCGCCCCCTTGAAAACTTTGTGCCTCAAGCCCCACAATGCGGTTTGTCATACATGCACGAAAATCGGTACAGACCTGTATCATGGCGCAACTTAAAGAAAAGTCTCTGGGCGTCATGTCGAGAAACCGAACAGGAAGTCGGCCATTTTGAATTAATCGTGTCATTTTGGCGAAATTTATGCCTTCCTTCGGCAGTTAATACGGCCCGAACCGTAACGTGCACCGAGGTGTGTTATACATCAAAATGTGCGTCTCCGTCCTCCGACACCACGCATTACTTTTCTCTTTCAAAAGCGTTACCGTGGCGACGCTAGACACCAAAAAGCGTGCCCACCCTTCATCTGATTGGTTCAGACAGAAAAAACTTTGCGCCTCAAGCCCCATAATACGGTTAGACGTACATGAACGAAAATCGCTACACACCTGTATCAGTACACAACTTAAAGAAAAGTCTCTTGGCGCCGTGGCCGAAACCGAACAGGAAGTCGGCCATTTTGAACATTCTGAATTAATCGCGTAATTTTGGAGCAATTTATGCCATTCCTTCGAGAATTAATACGGCCCGAACCGTATCGTGGACCCAGATGTGTTATACATCAAAATGTGCGTCTCCATCCTGCGACTACACGCATTACTTTTCTCTTTCAAAAGTGTTACCGTGGCGACGCTAGACGCCAACAAGCGCACCCCCCCTTCATCTGATTGGTCCATATTTGATAGTTCCCCAAAAGGCACCAAATTTGGCATGCAAGCCAGGCCTGGCGATAAATTTGATATTTCATGGTTTGCATTAATGGGCGTGGCTAACGGTTCAACAGCGCCCCCTAGAATACTTTTCTCTGCCATAACTTTTGAATGGTTTGACATAGAGAGTTGTGGGTGGTGTCATGGGACTCTGTAATGAGTCCTTAAGCTTCGTTGGCCTTAATTAGCCCCGCCCCTTCTTCTGATTGGTTGTCCCGATTTTCTGCTATAACTTTGGAATGGTTTGATATAGAGAGTCGTGGGTGGTGTCATCAAATTCTTTATGGAGTCCTTGACCTTCATTGGCCAGAATTAGCCCCGCCCCTTCTTCTGATTGGTTGTCCATATTTTCTGCTATAACTTTTGAATGGTTTGACATTTTTGAAATATGCTGGTAATGTTTCAGCCAACCACAAAAATCTCTGGAATTTTGGTGGAATCATTTATTTTTTGTCCTTGCCCGGTGCAAATGACATAAATAAAGTGCGTGGTTTGGTTGTGAAAAAATAAAAGTAATGTTACGTGAACAATAAATCAAACGCTCTCTTCCATGCAGTGTGTGGGTCTAGGAAGTAAAGACTGGAACATGCTATTCACAAAAGCACAAATAGTGGGGTTTTACTAATATTTATATCTTACAAATATTTTAAAAATTACGAAAAAACAATTCGGGACTCATCATATCGCTATGTTGGTCTGTGCTTAATCAGTCAGTCAGAAAACGGCCAAGGTGATTAGTGGCAGAGGGGTAATGTCACCGTCTTTCGTGTGAGAGATCGCGGGTTCGATCCCAGCACAATGCAAAGTTTATTGTCAGCAGTTTGTGTTGTTTTTTTAACATCAAAATGTGCGTCTCCATCTTGCGACGACGCGCATTACTTTTCTCATTCAAAAGTGTTACCGTGGCAACACTCGACGCCAAAAAGTGCGCCCCCCTTCATCTGATTGGTCCATATTTGATAGTTCCCCAAAAGTCACCAAATTTTGCATGCAAGGCAGGCCTGGCGATAAATTTGATATTTCATGGTTTGCATTAATGGGCGTGGCCTAATGGCTCAACAGCGCCCCCTAAATACTTTTCTCTGCCATAACTTTTGAATGGTTTGACATAAAGAGTCGTGGGTGGTGTCATGGGACTCTGTATTGAGTCCTTGACCATAATTGGTGAAAATTAACCCCGCCCCTTCTTCTGATTGGTTGTCCCGATTTTCTGCTATAACTTTTGAATGGTTTGACATAGGAAGTCGTGGGTGGTGTCATTTCTGATATGCTTATGGGGGCAGTGGCCGTGAGTGCGAGGGCCCGTTCATCGCTGCTTGCAGCTTTAATTATTATTATTCTTATTATTTTTCTGACGAAAGGAGGGCCTTTTTGCCCCCCTAAACGTGCCCAAAAAGTCACCAAATTTTGCACCCAAGCCAGGCCTGGCGAAAAATTTGATATTTAATGGTTTGCATTAATGGGCGTGGCAAAATGGCTCAACAGCGCCCCCTTGAAAACTTTGTGCCTCAAGCCCCACGATACGGTTTGACCTACATGCACGCAAATCAGTACACACCTGTATCATTGCACAACTTAAAGAAAAGTCTCTTGGAGTCATGCCCGAAAGCGAACAGGATGTCGGCCATTTTGAATTAATCGTGTCATTTTGGCGAAATTTATGCCATTCCTTCGGCAGTTAATACCGCCCGAACCGTAACGAGCACCCAGGTGTGTTATACATCAAAATGTGCGTCTCCATCCTCCGACACCACGCATTACTTTTCTCTCTCAAAAGCGTTACCGTGGCGACGCTAGACGCCAAAAAGCGCGCCCACCCATCATCTGATTGGTTCAGACAGAAAAAACTTTGCGCCTCAAGCCCCAGAATACGGTTTGACGTACATGAACGAAAATCGGTACACATCTTTATCATGTCGCTACTTAAAGAAAAGTCTCTTGGCGCCATGGCCTAAACCGAACAGGAAGTCGGCCATTTTGAACATTCTTAATTAATCACGTAATTTTGGAGCAATATATGCCATTCCTTCGAGAATTAATACGGCCCGAACCGTATCGTGAACCCAGATGTGTTATACATCAAAATGTGCGTCTCCATCCTGCGACTATGCGCATTACTTTTCTCTTTCAAAAGTGTTACCGTGGCGACGCTAGACGCCAAAAAGCGCGCCCCCCCTTCATCTGATTGGTCCATATTTGATAGTTCCCCAAAAGTCACCAAATTTTGCATGCAAGCCAGACTTGGCGATAAATTTGATATTTCATGGTTTGCATTAATGGGCGTGGCCTAACGGCTCAACAGCGCCCCCTAGAAAACTTTTCTCTGCCATAACTTTTGAATGGTTTGACATAGGAAGTCGTGGTTGGTGTCATCAGATTCTTTATGGAGTCCTTGACCTTCATTGGCCTGAATTAGCCCCGCCCCTTCTTCTGATTGGTTGTCTCTTTTTTCTGCTATAACTTTTTAATGGTTTGACATAGGAAGTCGTGGGTGGTGTCATGGGACTCTGTAA
The DNA here is from genome assembly GCF_033807715.1 of Cololabis saira. Taxonomy (NCBI): domain Eukaryota; kingdom Metazoa; phylum Chordata; class Actinopteri; order Beloniformes; family Belonidae; genus Cololabis; species Cololabis saira. The sequence goes on along the minus strand of NC_084592.1, from coordinate 42,113,494 downwards.
TGAGTTCTTAAGCTTCGTTGGCCTGAATTAGCCCCGCCCCTTCTTCTGATTGGTTGTCCATATTTTCTGACTATAACTTTTGAATGGTTTGACATATTTGAAATATGCTGGTAATGTGTCAGCCAACCTCAAAAATCTCTGGAATTTTGGTGGAATTATTTATTTTTTGTCCTTGCCCGGTGCAAATGACATAAATAAAGTGCTTGGTTTGGTTGTGAAAAAATAAAAGTAATGTTACGTGAACAATAAATCAAACGCTCCCTTCCATGCAGTGTGTGTGTCTAGGAAGTAAAGACTGGAACATGCTATTCACAAAAGAACAAATAGTGGGGTTTTACTAATATTTATATCTTACAAATATTTTAAAAATTACGAAAAAACAATTCGGGACTCAGATTACATCGCTATGTTGGTATCTCCTAAGTCAGTCAGTCAGGAAATGGTCAAACTGATTCGTGGCTCAGCGGTAATGTCACCGTCTTTCGTGTGGGAGATCGTGGGATCGATCCCAGCTCAATGCAAAGATTATTGTCAGCAATTTGTGTGTTTTTTTTTTTTTACATCAACATGTGCGTCTCCTTCCTGCGACGACGCGCATTACTTTTCTCATTCAAAAGCGTTAACGTGGCAACACTCGACGCCAAAAAGTGCGCCCCCTTCATCTGATTGGTCCATATTTGATAGTTCTCCAAAAGTCACCAAATTTTGCACCAAGCCAGGCCTGGGGATAAATTTGATATTTCATGGTTTGCATGAATGGGCGTGGCCAAATGGCTCAACAGCGCCCCCTAGAATACTTTTTTCTGCCATAACTTTTGAATGGTTTGACATAGGAAGTTGTGGGTGGTGTCATGGGACTCTGTAATGAGTCCTTAAGCTTCGTTGGCCTTAATTAGCCCCGCCCCTTCTTCTGATTGGTTGTCCCGATTTTCTGCTATAACTTTGGAATGGTTTGACATAGAGAGTCGTGGGTGGGGTCATGGGACTCTGTAATGAGTCCTTAAGCTTCGTTGGCCTTAATTAGCCCCGCCCCTTCTTCTGATTGGTTGTCCCGATTTTCTGCTGTAACTTTTGAATGGTTTGACATAGAGAGTCGTGGGTGGTGTCATCAGATTCTTTATGGAGTCCTTGACCTTCATTGGCCTGAATTAGCCCCGCCCCTTCTTCTGATTGGTTGTCCTTTTTTTATAATAAAATTGCCGCGAGCCGCCAGTCGCTCTCGCGCTGACTCCCGCTTCCTGATTCAAACGTCAGCCGGCCCCGCCCCCTGACCAATCAGTGGCGAGTAGGGTGATGGCGGCCCCGCCCCCCGACCAATCAGTGGCGAGTAGGGTGATGACGGCCCCGCCCCCCGACCAATCAGTGGCGAGTAGGGTGATGACGGCCCCGCCCCCCGACCAATCAGCTCCCTGTAATGTGGTGACTTCAGAAATATTCCCGGCTCAGCCCGGTTACAACCTTGGCAGAATGGTTACAAAAAAAGTAATAATTTAAATAGTAGGGTTTTACTAATATTTATAACTTACAAATATTTAAAAAATTAGGAAAAAAAGGTTCCAGACATTTTATCGCTATGTTGGTCTGTCCTAACCCAGTAGGTCAAATAAAAGGAATAGCTGAGACTTAGCTCAGCCAGATTATTGCGGTCTTTGCTGCCAGAGGTCGAGAGTTCAAGCCTGGCTTGATATGCCAAAATTTTTGTCAGCAATTTTTGTGTTTTTTTTACATCAAAATGTTCGTCTCTGTCCTGTGACGACGCACATTACTTTTCTCTTTCCCCTTCTTCTGATTGGTTGTCCCGATTTTCTGCCATAACTTTTGAATTTGAGTGGAGTTTGCGCGCGCAGCTCCCGCGGGGGGAGGGGCTGATGTTCAGCGCGGCCGCCATCTTGGTCGAGGCGCCGCATTGACTGCCTGAGAACGTCGGGCGTGGCCGCCATCTTGGATCGGTATCGCTTTAACTCTAGAGCGTTCACTTCTATTGTGGAAGGAGGTGTCTGCATAAGTAAAATAACTATAACTCACTTGATTTTCAACCGATTTTCACGCGGTTTGCTTTGTTACAAACGGCAGACATGTAGCTATGATACAGGATGCTTGATGTACGTTAAATATGCAAGCTTTCATGCTAAAATACGTTCTGCAGGTAGTCACACTTCAGGTATACACACACACACACACACACACACACACACACACTATATATATATATATATATATATATATATATATATATATATATATATATACACACACACACACACACACAATATACACAATACAAAATACAGTATAGCATATTAATGAATGTATTAATATATTTGAATAACAGACATAACAAGCTTAAAAACAAAAAACATAACGGATGACAGCATACAATTGTCATAATGGAGAAAAAAAAGAAACATTTGGAAGGAGTGTGTGTGTGAGGAATTGTATATTAGTGTTATAAATTGAAATTATATAATAATGCAATCGCTATGATATATCATTTTACAATATAATACAGTCAAAAATATATGAAATGAAGCAACATACAATGCAATAATACAATATGCTATATTACTGGGTACGCTAATATGAAATAACAACATGTAATATAATATGGTATAATAGATTAATATAATATCATACATTCTGGACCATGAGATACAGCTGTACTGTATGATCGTCGTTCATTTGAGTGATCTGATTTTTTTTTTCATGGTTTGCATTAATGGGCGTGTCCTCACGGCTCAACAGCGCCCCCTAGAATACTTTTTTCTGCCATAACTTTTGAAAGGTTTGACATAGAGAGTCGTGGGTGGTGTCATGGGACTCGGCATTGAGTCCTTGACCATAATTGGTGACAATTAGCCCAGTCCCTTTTTCTGATTGGTTGTCCCTATTTTCTGCTATAACTTTTGAATGTTTTGACATAGAGAGTCGTGGGTGGTGTCATGGGACTCTGTAATGAGTCCTTGATCTTCTTTGCCCTGAATTAGCCCCGCCCCTTCTTCTGACTGGTCGTCCCTTTTTTCTGCTATAACTTTTGAAGGGTTTGACATAGGAAGTCGTGGGTGGTGTCATTTCTGATATGCTTATGGGGGCGGTGGCCGTGAGTGCGAGGGCCCGTTCATCGCTGCTTGCAGCTTTAATTTATTTTATTTTTTATTATATATATATATATTATTATTATATATTATATATATATTATATATATATATATATATATATATATATATATATATAGATATATATATATATATATATATATATATATATATACAGTATTTAAACCAAAGAACAATAGTTAAATAATAATCACGATAAATACAGTATAATACAAATCATAACAATCATAAACAAAAACATGCCTCACTAGCTTTTTATTTTTCTTTTTTCGCATGCTCGAAATGGAGCAGGGAGAAGTTAAAAAACGTATTTAGCCCTGCTCCGGTAATAAACTAATTTCCAAAATGTATGTGAACCTTTGAGCTATAATTTTTGCATTTCTTTAAAGGAGCATGAGGCTCCTTTAAAGAAATGAGACTCTCTAGCGCCACCCTTTACCACGACGGCCGTTGGGGGTACTGCAGCCAACAGTGAAGCCGGCACGGGAGAACGGGGAGAACGCACATGCAGCGTCATGTGACGTCACATCCGCAGGACAGCGCGGGAAATTCGGGCCCAGAATTGCAGCACATTTTGCAGCACACAGCCTGTTCAAGGCAACGGAGAGATACGGTAGAGGAATCATTCTTTTGGGTTTGGAACGCTTCATCTGACATTATTACTAGAAAACTTAAAACGTATACGAATTTATTTTCATAAATCCTGCCTCAATCCTGCCTCATGCTCCTTTAAATGTATTTTATTTTATTTATTTTTTTGCTGACTATACTTGGTGCTCAAAATGGACTTGAATCCAGGCTGCAGATATTTGTTTTTCTGTCAAGGTTAGACACAAAAATTAGATGGATTTAAAAAACGTGAAACATTTCTGGATATAGTCGAATTTCAACTAAATACATACTAAGGATTAGGTTCTGCTCTGAGACTATAAATGGATCCCTGCTGTGAGGGTTTAACAGCCCCTCAGAACAGACATATTCTGCTCCTCCTCATTCGTCACTTGACAGTGTGCTAATTATTAACTGGGGAGTCCGGCTTCTCCTCCTAACTAGCTAATATTTTTTGCATCAGCCTTGTAAAGTAAATTCTTTCAATTCCTCTTGAATGTTGTGGAGATAAAGGAAGGATATCAGAAGACACGGGTCAACCTGAGAGGATCTGAATAACCAGCCTCTTGTTCAGCTGTCGTAGGCAGTACTGGAGTTGAGGGGGGATGAGGGGGGATGAGGGGGGATGGTATCCCCCCCTGAAATAAAAACGGTCCAAATCACCCCCCTGTAAAACTGCCATCCCCCTTTTCCATCCCTTATGTCATTTCATCAATGAATGTGGTTTTACTGCTATTTCAACATTTAGAGTCATCACCAGAAAAATAACACCAGAAAAATAACTTATTTGACAATTTTCACCTGTTTCAAGTAAATTTTCACTTGAAATAAGTAGAAAAATCTGCCAGTGGGACAAGATTTATCTAAAATCTTGTTCCACTGGCAGATTTTTCTACTTATTTCAAGCGAAAATCTACTTGAAACAGGTGAAAATTGTTGTTTTTTCCAGTGATGACTTTTGCAGTGATCAATTTTACTTATCCTGTGAAGGACAGAATCATATTGATAAGTTCAGAAAACTGTTTTTTATTGTTGTGTTTTGATGTATTTGATGTAAGCCCAGTGGATATTTAAAGGGATTGTGACATGAAAAACAAATTTTTCTTGATTTTTTGTGTTTAGTTGGGTGTCTTGACATCAATTACACCCAAAAAAAAGTGTATTGTGTGCTTTCTGGGAATTTCCGCATAATTATGCAAAAACGGCGCATCTGGTTGGGTGGCGGACCTATACGTATAGACCCGCTAAATCACCGCCCCCTCCACCCAGCTCCCTGGGGGGGGTGGGGGCGGGGGGGGGTGATAAAAAAAGCCAAGCATGGAGTACTGGAGTGAAGTTTTTCTTGTTACACCCTTTTAGACACATTTGAGGGATATTGGCCAAGACTTTTAATAGTGTTAAAAGCATGTTAAAAATTATGTCACAATACCTTTAAAGCTTACAGAAGGCTGCATTTAACTGCTGCTATGTCATTCCTGCAGTATTTCTGCAGGTGTTTTGGTGACTGCTATTATTTGTAATATATTATATTATTTGTAATCAGCACAATTATCTCTCCCCATATGATAAAATCCACCATCCCCCCCCTGATTTATTTTTACAACTCGAGTTCTGGTCATAGAGTACCTTTTGAAAAAGATGATGATGATGATGATGTTCGCCGCAGATTTGTATGAAGTCGTAGCGCAGGTGGACTGTTGTGGAGTTCGCTGCGTTTGGATTAGAATTAGACAACAGGAGCTTTCAACCGTTTCCTGCGATTCCCAGGCAGCTCAGTGGAGACTTCCTCTCCAGGTAGCGGATGCTTGGCAGCGTGACATTCCCTCGTTCACAATTGATCTAAGGAATGAATTAGAGTCGCCGGGCAGATTCATAAACAGAGGAAGAAGTAAATAATGCATCCCTGTCACACACACAGAGATACACACGTTGTGTAATGTGCAGGTTTGCACATGTGTCCTCTAAATTTACTAGACCAATCCTTCAATCTGACGGCAGGGTAAGGTATTACTGCACCAACATGTGTGCAGTTGCACAATCACAGACGGGAGGTACCTTTTTTGTAAGTACAGCATGTAGCCTTTGTAGAGCCCGGCTGTGCACAAATACCAAGCTGAGAGTGGCTGTTGAACTTTGGAAAATGTCAGCCGTTGCTCCTAACAGAGAGTACTATCAGTTCATTCCTGGGTGTCCTCCCACATTGCTTCCCTCCACACCTCGAATCTTCCCTTGTGCTGAGACTGACCCGCTGAAAGCTTTTGAAGTCGTGGACAACGACGGAGCACAGAGGATACAGGGCCCTCGAGTTCAAACAGTCTTAGAAAATAACGCCACCGATGTTGCTCTGACAGCATGTTTTTTTTTTTGTTTGAGTTTGTTTATTTCGATCAGCAAAAAAATAAAAAGTCCTTCCAACAGAACAAAAAAAGCGTACACAGGTCTGACCGAAAGGGTTAGGGCTGAAGCTAACAAGCTTATAGGTGCCCTAACCTTTATACCATCAAATCATATATAGCATACGTATACACAGTACGCACACATACACATTGATACATTCATGCTTGCATCTACACCCATATAGAGTGCACATACTCATATACACATAGATTTTCACACGTACAAACATACCTACCATCAAAGCCGCCTTGGAGATTTGCGAGGCCTTGTGCGAAAGTTTTTAGGTTTTTCGGGTCGGATCAGGTGTCTATTTGCGCAATTTTAACTCTCTAATTAGCAAAATACTGGATATCTTCCCCTGCCTCATCATCATTTGGCTTGCCTCGACGTGGGGCCCCACGGCTGCTTGAGACCCGGTCGAATCGGTGATTTTTGTAACAAATTTATCAAACGAGCCTTTCAGAGAGGCATTAAACTCTTCCATTTTCTTTAGTTTTTTTCTTTTTTCATCCCCTGATGGAAATTTCCTGAATCTGTCTCGTTCTCTCGACATTGTGTGACAGTTTGTTCCAACTCCACCGTCTGGATCAGAGCAGCTTGTGTCTGCGCTTGGTCTGATCAGTTGTATTGAACAACAGACACGCGCATCATTGCACATATATTTATTGATATGCACAGACTAGTAAACATTTAGGTCTGTAATGGAACGTGACTGTTGATATTTATAAGGGGAAAAAAAAAACGGAAAAAAAAATTGAAAAAAAAATTGAAAAAAAACGGCCCTTGGCGCAAGGCCCCGTGCGGTCGCACGGTTCACATACCACTTGCAGCGGCCCTGAGCACACGTATATACAGTACACACACATACACATTGATGCATTCATGCTTGCATCTACACCCATATACAGTGCACATACTCATATACACATAGATTTTCACACGTACACACATACCTACCACCTATACCTATAAATACACAGCCAATACCAAACATAATACCAGATATTCGGTTCAATTTCCCCCAAAATCGTGATTATATACCACCATGTCTATAAATATCCAGAGTATTGTTTTTAAATTCTTTTTTGAATTGCTCAATATTTTTACTTTCTTTGATGTTGTCAGGTAACTTATTCCACAGCTTCACCCCATGGACAGATACACACATGCTTTTCCGAGTAGAATGTACAATCGGTTGTTTGAAATTCCATCTCCCTCTTAGCTCATATCCTCCTTCTCTATTACTAAACATTTTTTGTATATTGCCAAATTATTTCGTGCTTTATACAAAATTTGAGTGGTTTTGTACTCAACCAAATATCAGAATTTCAGTGCCTGTGATTTTAAAAACAGGGATGTGACCCCGCGGTTCGGAGACGAGCGGCGGCCGGAGCACAGCGTGAGGAAAAAGGTCCCCGTTGCCAGAGGTGCACGGTCGCTCCAAAACTCCTTCATCATGTAATGCAGTGGAGCAGTCTTGTAATGAATAATTAAACATTTAGCTCTGATGGTGTCAGACAGAATTTAAATTAAACATTTTCATCAATGTTGTTGAGTTCTTGAATTTCCATTCGGGTTCCATGTGCAGGGCAGTTCGTGGAGCTGTCCGTGGTACCGAAAACGCGCATATCAGAATTAACAAATTTATACAAAGCAGTTCACCTCGTGCCCTTTCTCATAAAACCTGCAGCGAAATGGAATAATCATCTCCTTCTCCTCCAGGTTATCTCATGACATGTCTGAAAGCAGTTTCTCATCCCTAAAACTCCCCGGAGGAGAGAAACTGCACCACAAAGTTTACAGTATGTGTTGCATGATGAGCCTCCCTGTTGTTTACACGTTGCTGCGAGTAAACAGCGTGTGATTACTGCACCCTGGGGCCCTTTCAGATTACCACTTTGGTGGAATACAAGAAGAAATATGTGACTGCTTTGCTGGCAGTGTGCTCTTTATTTTGATATATGCATAGTTTTTAGCATTTAAGGTCAAGTTTGTGGGGCAAAACGCAGTCTTGTATTGCCAAATTTAATTCACTTAAACTGTGGCTACATGTAATATTTCTGTTTACAGTCAATTGCTTTTTACATTGAGCTCATTAACCTTTTTAAATATATTCACTTCCTATCATGGGAACATAATACCATTTCTGAAACAGATTTGAAAGTGGGAACTAGTTTAACAGGTATTGAAGTAACCCCTCTTTTCTACTAATACTTCCCTGAATACTTCACTTTGGTGGAATACAGGAAAAATATGAGACTGGTTTGCTGGGAGTGTGCTCTTTATTTTGATATATGCTTAGTTTTTAGCATTTAAGGTCAAGTTTTTGGGGCAAAACGCGGTCTTGTCTTGCCAACTCTAATTAACTTAAACTGTAGCTACATGTAAGATAAGATAAGATAAGATAAAACCTTTAATAGTCCCACAGAGGGGAAATTTGCAGTTTACAGCAGCAAAGGGGATAGTGCAAAAAAACAAGAGGCATCAATAGAGAAGTAATAACACACTATAAACAGTAATCTGGTATATACAATAATAATAATAATAATAATAAGAAAAATAAATAATAAGAAATACTAGTATATAAAAAGATAACAGACGGATATTTACAGATGGATATTTACATAATTGCACTTTGCAGTGAATAAAAGATATTGCACATTATTCCCATGTAGTATTTTTGTTTACAGTCTATCGCTTTTTACACATCGCTTTTTACATAAAACATTAACTGTTTTAAATATATTCACTTCCTATCATTGGCAAGGCAAGGCAAGTTTATTTGTATAGCACAGGGGTCGGCAACCCAAAATGTTGAAAGAGCCATATTGGACCAAAAACACAAAAAACAAATATGTCTGGAGCCGCAAAAAATGAAAGGTCTTGTATAAACCTTAGAATGAAGGCAAATGGTGAAAGTCAAAATGTGGAGAAAAAAGTTAAAATGTGGAGAAAAACGTCAAAATTTCGAGAAAAAAGTCAAAATGTCAAGATTAATGTTGAAGTATAATCTCGAGAAAAAAGTGTAAATGTTGAGAAAAAAGTTTAAATCTCGAGAAAAAAGTGTAAATGTTGAGAAAAAAGTCGAAATGTTCGAGAAAAAGTGTAAACGTTGAGAAAAAAGTCGAAATGTCGAGAAAAAAGTGTAAATGTTGACCAAAAAGTCAAAATTTCGAGAAAAAAGTTGAAATGTCAAGATTAAAAAGGAAAGGAAAAAGGAAGAAAAAAAGGAAAAAGGAAGAAAAAAGCAAAAAAAAGAAGAAAAAAAGAGAAAATAAAGAGAAAAAAAGGAAGAAAAAAGAAGAAAAAAAGGAAAAAAAATAATAAAAAAAGGAAAAAAAGGTCAAACATTTTTGAAAAAGCTCCAGGAGCCACTAGGGCGGCGCTAAAGAACCGCATGCGGCTCTAGAGCCGCGGGTTGCCGACCCCTGGTCTAGCACAATTCAACACAAGGTAATTCAAAGTGCTTTACATCAACATTAAAAGCGGCAAGACACAGTAACAGTAACAGTAAATAACAAATAAGAAAAGAGGTCAAATAATAAAAATCACAAGTTGTTAAAACGTAAGGGCAGTAGAGTACAGCAGGTAAGTATTTAATTGGAACGTAATACTATTACTGAAACAGATTTGAAAGTGAGAACTACTTTAACAGGTATTGAAGTAACCCCTTTTTTCTACTGATACTTCCCTGCGACGGCTGCACCTTCATCCACAGATGAGCTCTCAGCCTCCTGCAGATGTTGACTCCTCACCTTCCTCTTGTCCGGCAGCAGCTCCAAATAAAATGATCCTATCGTCCGTCTCTTCTTAATTCCTTTTGCCATATTTTCCCTCATGGACAGAATCTCCAGGGGTGTTTTAGGCAGCTCTTGAGTGCCCTCATGCGTTCATTACTCTTTTACTGCTTTCACAACACTATAGTGTGTGTGTGTGTGTGTGTGTGTGTGTGTGTGTGTGTGTGTGTGTGTGTGTGTGTGTGTGTGTGTGTGTGTGTGTGTGTGTGTGTGTGTGTGTGTGTGTGTGTGTGTGTGTGTGTGTGTCAGTATGTTTTTACATGATACTGAAAAAAGGAACAAATCAAAGCATTCACTTTGACGTTGCATGAAAGGAAAGACTTTTCTCCTCTGATGTTATTTGGGAGTGTAAAAAAAATGAGGAAAGAAAGAGATTCTTTTACATGTTTTATTGCACATTTTTGTGCAACTGTACGTGTGAGTGTTTGAATGTTCCTAAGCATGTGTGTGTGTGTGTGTGGTGCACATTTTTTTAAAGGAGTTGGTTTATCCATTAAAATTTTTCATCAGCAAAATCCCGAGGAGCATGTGTGATGAATTCCCTGACTTATATTTTTCCCAGTGATCACAAGTGTTTATCGATCATGACGGTATTTCCTCTCCTGTCTTTGCAGGAAGCGCTTTGAACCTCACTTGCAGAGCGTTTTTTGGCTACAGCGGCGATGTCAGTCCACTCGTCTACTGGATGAAGGGAGAGAAGTTTATAGAAGACCTGGATGAAGAGAGAATCCAAGAGAGCGACATAAAGTAAGGAAAAAAAAGCAGGTTATTTCACTGGACTTGACAGCACAGAGGCATTCATATCAGACGTGGACAGATTTAATACAAATTCACTGAATGACAAAGCCAGAAAGTTTGCACATTTTAGTCCATTAGCGCTAAACTGTAAACTGTAATTCAAACATTTATTTACGAGATTTTTTTTTTTGTATAGATATCTTTATTGAGGGCAATAAAAAAAGAAAAAAATAAGATTTACAATAACAATATATATTTTTTTTTTTATACTTTTCATAACATTAATTAAACCAAAATAAATAAATAATAAAAGCAAAAAAAAATAAGAAGAAATAAATAAATAAATAAATAAGTAAATAAAAATAAATACAACCCCTTCCCTCCCTCATATGGTCAATAGATTACATCATTCAAAATCATTTCACTTCTTTTCACATATGTCTATCAATACTGGAACAAATTAATAATAAATTAGATAACCAAGTCCTGCGTAAATGTACGAGATTTAATCGCAGCTTTCCAAGAAGCTGCTGTTTTCACTTTATTTTGCTGTGGAATGAACATGGAGTCTTGCCTGTAACGAGCTGGGACGGGCTGCGGCAGACCCCCAAGAGTCGAGGTTCAAGGTTCTTTATTTGTCACAGAGCCAGCGTCCAAAAGAGAACAAAACAAAAACAAACAAACAACATAAGACACTGGTAGACAGATGTCTCAGGTTGCAGTCAATGGGTCAGCGCCGCCGTCACCAAAGGAAAGGATTAAACGTGTATAGAAAATGGATGGATGGATGAACATCAGGTAGCAGCTATATTTCTATAGGTCATCCATCCATCCATCCACCCTTTTTTTTTGTAATTACGCTCTATTCCTTCGGAAAAGGCACTGGCCAGCAAGAGGAAACGCGAGTATCCAGGACATCTGAGGGGGTAGCCTCCAGCAACGAAGTGGTTGAACCAGCAGGAACCCAATCGGGAAAGAAAGAGGAGAAAACGTCATTGGTGGACAAGCGCCTGCATGGACACACACGGCTTCAAAAAGGTCCTTGTCAGGGAGTGTGTTGTTTGAGGACCCAGAAGCAGGAGAGCGGGAGGCAGGAGTTCACCAAAAACAGGGTTTATTCCACAAAAAACAAGAACAAAAACCGCTGCAGAGCAGGATCAAAACAAGAACGTGATCGTGGCTACAAAAACCTGACGAGGAGAACATAGAGGGAGCAAACAGTACGGACCAACAGGGAGCAGGGGAAGACAAGACCAGATATACACAGGGGATAACGAGACACAGGTGCGAACAATCAGGCCAGATGGGAAACAGGCGGGGCAGAACAGAAAACACAAACTGGGGGAAATGTCAAACACTGACAGTCCTTAATGTTGAGAAGCTCTGCAAGTGGTTGGAACAGGCTGTTCGGAAAGATGCTGGCACAAGAACAGAGTTGGGTTTACACCGACAGACTGGACCTCAGGGGATCGCCGGAGCTAAGTACAGGAATGATGCGAACCTCAAGGTCAAGACTCTGCAAAAGTCTGCAGAAGAAACAGCAGACTGAAATCTCCAACAATCATGCTATCCTAGCATCCAACTCCCCCTTTTGCCTCATTTTTGAGAAACACATAAAGGTTTCCTAATAAACTAGACTTTCAGACATTTATTTTATTTACATTTTTTTTTATTATTATTATTCGGAATCACACGAGCATTACAGCAGCATAACATAATCATACCAACATTATATCTCTACTGCGATCCATTTTTCTTTTTTTTTTCTTTTTCTTGCAAACAGAAAAAAGAACAAAAACATAAACATGGGGTGTTTTCATTAAGATAAAGAGAAAAAAAAAAAAAACTTTGTGTAAAGACAAATGGGTAAATGAAATACATCTCAAACAAAAGCAGGGCATCTAAGGGAAATGTAACAAATTTGGATTGTTGCATCCTCTCCATTACAAAGATATCGTAAATTATGTCGTACCAATCGTCTAATGAAGGAACATCTGGCTTAAGCCACTTCTTGATAGCTTTTCGCGCAGCTACACTTAGCAAACCAAACAGGTATCTTGATTCCACAACCATAGATACAGAGTGCGCAAACCCAAAAAGAAGTTCGTCCCAGTTAAAAAGCAACATCTGACCCAAAAATCATCACTAACTCTGAAAGCATTTACTTTTGGACAGGCCCGACTTTCATACATTTGAAGCAAACCCAGCTTCCTGTTCCTCCCTCTCCGTGGCACTTTTAAATAAGTCGATTCCACGGCCCGTGTGCGCGTTGGCCATCAGGGCTGTTTTTAGAGGACGTCTCTGCGGAGACGGCCCTGTCAGATGGTTAACAACCGCCATTTTTCACGCTGCCGGTTCTGTCGGTTCTGTCTCCATCACTGCACCCACCTATAGCAGCCTGGAGACGCTCCATAAGGAGGGTGGGGGGGGGAGTAACGAGTCACGGAGGAGAGGAGTAAAGACGACGCATCTGATGAGTTTTCTTGTTCGCTGACATAAACATGCAGCAGAACCAGATCTCATCTCAACCGAGCCCTTTGTTTGTCTCCTCTTCCCTGACAACAGGATTCTTCCACTCAAGGAAGGAGGGGGGTTATCTGTTCGCTGATTTATATCCATTTTTCATGCGGCAGATCAATAATTTACTCGGTCATGTAGTCTCTGTCGTTGATGCTGTTACCCAAGGCTTTTCTCAGCTCCCGCTTTGATTTGACTTCCCTAAATGGAGCTGGAGATGCAGTTCAATTCAATTCAATTTTATTTATATAGCATCTAATACAACAGATGTTGTCTCTAGACGCTTTCCAGAGACCCAGAACGTGACCCGCGAGCAATTATTACATAAACAATGGCAGGTAAAAACTCCCATAGTGGGAGAAAAACCTTAAGCCAAACAGTGGCAAGAAAAACTCCCCTTTAGGAGGGAAGAAACCTGGACCAGGACCTGGCTCATAAGGGGGGACCCTCCTGCCGAGGGCCAGACTGGGGGTCGGGGACGTCAACAGCACAGCAGGCAGGTGGAAGCAGCAGCGGGATGACCGGGGATGGGGGGGGGACCGGGACCGCAGGCCAGCACGCAGCTCCTGAAGCTCCGGCCTGCAAACATGCACAAAAGAGAAAAAAGGGGGGCCGGCACAACAAACTACGGGAGCGATGGACAAAAATGTTAGCTATCAAACTACGGGAGCGATGGACAAAAATGTTAGCTATGAGATACTTATAATAAATACAAATGGAAATGGAGAAGAGAGGAAGGGAAGAGGAGAGGAGAAGAAGGGTGAGAGGCACCGCCCAGTGGATCATGTCGGTGCCCCCCTGCAGATGCAGGCCAGACGGAGGAGGAGAACAATGAACAGAGAGGATCAAAGAAACCCAGCGTGAACCCCTGAAGGGGGGGGGGCGCCCAGACCGCCAGGTGTGACCAGACCTCCATCCTGCGGAGCACTCGGACCTCGAGTTCAGAGTTTCTGTGTGCATTTTAGCTCTGAGCCCATCGATTTGTTGGAGTTCATTTCCATGGTAACCTGAGCACATAAATTCTCATTTGCGCCACCGGGTCAAGGCCGCCGCCGCCGCCGCCGTCATCACCGCGCGGATGGCTGGACATTAGCATAGCAGGCAGAGATTAACAAATCTGGCTCAGCATAATGAAGGAGGTGATCGATATGCTATTGACCCGGTTCAGTCGGCCTCTCGCTGCTGTACATTTGGGTGAAAGGAACGAAGAGGGTGGAACTGGATCACTAAATGAACAAACTGGGCTTTTCAGCTTTTCAGGGAGAAAACTAAAGTTGCTTTCGTCAACGAAAATTATGACAAAATATCGTCGTCAACGAACCTTTATCACCTGAGGAAAAGGAGACGAGACACAACGAAAAGGCTGGTCATGTGACGATAACAATAATTAAATATATAATGCAATATCGTAGAGGAATAAAAACCAGACTAAAATGTAGATTACAAAATAAAAACTCTGCCAAAATGTGTCTTCATTTTCGTTGACCAAAACTAGACGAAATGTTCTACCAAAGATCCTTAATGTCCATGTTTTCAGTAGTTTCTCTGGTTTAATGTCCATGTTTTCAGTAGTTTCTCTGGTTTAATGTCCATTTTTTCAGTAGTTTCTCTGGTTTAATGTCCATGTTTTCAGTAGTTTCTCTGGTTTAGTTCTGCTGGGTGACGTTAGTCCTCAATCCCAGTCGCTGCAGCAGGAATCAGATCCAGAAGATGCAGCTGCAGAGTTAGAGGCTGATGCCGTTAACGCAGAGCTCTAGGTTCACGTCAATTAAAAACTAAGTTACATAGAGAAACGCGGATCTTCTCTGGGGAAGAGAAGAAGAAGAAGAACCATCTTTGGATACACTTTCCTACATAAACGTGGAAAAGAAAACCCAATGTGTCGTCGAAAAAACAAAAAGACGGCGAGAAATGCAGAAAAATAAGTATGTTGTAAAGTCAAATTAGAGCGTCATCTGCATCTTGAATGAATGTATTCTTGAGTCTACAAGGTCACAATAATATAATAATAAGATAACCTTGTTTGAATTGTAAAATGGGTTTGGCTAAATACAATCTCTGACGAAAACTAGACTAAAATGGTCCTGGACAATTCTTTTTCTTTTTTCTTTTTTTTTTTGGGCTCTAGTGGCCCTTTATTGAAGATTCAGACTGGAAAGGGGTAGAGAGAGAGAACGGGGATGACACGCAGCAAAGGTGCGCAGGCCGGGATTCGAACCTGCGACTGCTGCTGGGGGACTGTAGCCTCAGTATATGAGCCACTGCTTAACCCACTGCGCCACCGAGCGGCCCGTCCTGGACAATTCTGACTAAAATAAAACTAAAATGCTCAGACTGAAACTTGACACGACTAAAAGGAGAATGTACGTGACTAAATCTAATAAAAACTAAAATGATAGCTTGACCCAAAGACTAGAATAAAACTAAAATTGAAACAGGCTGAATTTGGGGATTTACTCACCCTGTTAAGGATATCAATAATCTTCCACAAAAAAAAGCAAAACCATACCTGCACATTCAGGAACCAGACGCTTCTCCATCTGATTTACTGTCGGTGCATCCGGACCGAGGCTGGCGTGGCTCTAACTCAGCGAGCCGCCCTGTCGGTGTGCATTACCGAGCGTAATCCAGCTCTCATCCGTCGCCACACGGGTCACCTTGACCCTGTTATCCACCTACTCAAACTTTAGGGCCCCATCATCTTCATTCGAGGTTCAAGTGGTCGTTATCAAGCCGATTCTACGGCAACAAGCTGTGCGTCCTCACATATTGTGATTATGGGACACGGGGGGGGGGCTTCAAAGTGCCCACCGCTCCCCGGGGAGACATAAATTATTCCCATGCCTCCATCTCCCGGCCCGGCGGTCCAGCCCCCAGCGCAACAACAACTTCACTGCTCAGACTCAGTGATACACTTTCAATTACCGATGCCGAGTCCAGGAAGGAAGGAAGGAAGGAAGGAAGGAAGGAAGGAAGGAAGGAAGGAAGGAAGGAAGGAAGGAAGGAAGGAAGGAAGGAAGGAAGGAAGGAAGGAAGGAAGGAAGGAAGGAAGGAAGGAAGGAAGGAAGGAAGGAAGGAAGGAAGGGAGGGAGGGAGGGAGGGAGGGAGGGAGGGAGGGAGGGAGGGAGGGAGGGAGGGAGGGAGGGAGGGAGGGAGGGAGGAAGGAAGGAAGGAAGGAAGGAAGGAAGGAAGAAAAGAAGGAAGGAAGGAAGGAAGGAAGGAAGGAAGGAAGGAAGGGAGAAAAGAAGGAAGGAAGGAAGGAAGGAAGGAAGGGAGAAAAGAAGGAAGGAAGGAAGGAAGGAAGGGAGAAAAGAAGGAAGGAAGGAAGGGAGAAAAGAAGGAAGGAAGGAAGGAAGGAAGGAAGGAAGGAAGGAAGGAAGGAAGGAAGGAAGGAAGGAAGGAAGGAAGGAAGAAAATAAGGAAGGAAGGAAGGAAGGGAGAAAAGAAGGAAGGAAGGAAGGGAGAAAGGAAGGAAGGAAGGAAGAAAAGAAGGAAGGAAGGAAGGAAGGAAGGAAGGAAGGAAGGAAGGAAGGAAGGAAGGAAGGAAGGAAGGAAGGAAGGAAGGAAGGAAGGAAGGAAGGAAGGAAGGAAGGAAGGAAGGAAGGAAGGGAGAAAAGAGGAAGGGAAGAAGGAAAGAGAGAGCAGGAGGAAAGAAGGAAGGAAGGGAAAAAAGAAGGAAGAAAGGAAGGAAGGAAGGAAATGAGCCTGAAAGAAAGAAAGAAAGAAAGAAAGAAAGAAAGAAAGAAAGAAAGAAAGAAAGAAAGAAAGAAAGAAAGAAAGAAAGAAAGAAAGAAAGAAAGAAAGAAAGAAAGAAAGAAAGAAAGAAAGAAAAAGAAAGAAAGAAAGAAAGAAAGAAAGAAAGAAAGAAAGAAAGAAAGAAAGAAAGAAAGGATAAATTTATCGTCATTTTTATCGGGATAAATGCCAGAAATGATCGTGATACATGTTTTAGTCCATACCGCCCATCCCTAGTCTGAAGGCGAGCGAAGTGAGATGCTTGAAAGCCATTATCTCCCCACACACTCCAGCTCCAACACCCGTTCCCCGTCCCACTCCTCCTTCACCAGCAAATGAAACGTACACACAAACACCGGAGATATTTTACTCATTTGAGCTTTGTTTTTTTCTGGTTGGTGTCACTGGAGCCGAGGGCGCCGTAAAAAGTAGGCTAAGTAGCAGCGCTGGAGGTATGAGGGAGCGCCGGCTCCCCGGCTCCCTCCTCCATCAGGCTCAACCAGCCCAGCAGGGGACACTCATTTACTTTATGGAATATTACTTTCTCTTCTTCTCGCCGTTACCATGGCAGCCGCTATAAAAAGATTTCCTCCTCATCGCCATTATTTGATTTCCCGCAGACACACGCTCACGCGCGAAGCCAGGGGAAGATCCCTTATTGATTTTCATTCCTCATATGTTTTGACTGCAGAGAAAGAAATTAACATACCATGAAGTACTTAACGCTGCACAAAAGGGAAGCTTTATGAAGATATCTCCGCTGCCGCAGACACACGCTGTTTGTGTTTGTGTGTGTTTCCTCAGCCTCTCACTTCCTCACTGGTGCACTTTAAATCCCGACTCCATTACATCTTCCTTTTGCTGTCATATTAATGTTGCACTCATTACATTATCCGCACATTTGTAAAGATTGTGTGCTGCCACTTTCCACTTGTTGTTTTCAGGGCTGGCGGAGCAGAAGGATGCGTGGCTCAGCTCTCTTTCCTCTGTTTGTTTTTTTTTTCTCCCAGAGTCGTCAAGGAGCATCTCGGGGAACAAGAAGTGGCAATTTCCCTGACTATTAACTCTCTGGAGGAGGAGGACTTGGGAAATTATTCTTGTTACGTGGAGAATGGTAACGGCCGTCGCCAAGCCACCATTCAGCTGTTTAGGCAGGGTAAGGACTCTTGGGCTTTTCTCACAGCAGCCATGAAGAACCCTCTTCTCTCTCTCGCTTTCTCTCTCTTTTAACTATTTTTCCTGCATTTCATTTCCAAGAAGGTATCTCGGTGGCAGAAACAGTTCTTTTCTTCCTCGCTGTCTGGCAGTATTAAATATTCTGTATCAGCCTGTTTCCAATTCTTTTAAGGCTACATAATAGATACAATAGTCAAAGCATAGCAGCATAATTCACTGGAAAATATTCTGGATGTGTCAGATATTATTTTTTTTTGCACATTTACCCGAGCTCTCGCCGCTTGCTTGTGTCATATGTTCTACGTTTTGCACCAGCAGCTTGTTTAGCTGCTTTAGGCCTCTCGCATGAAGCTCGTCTGAAGCTCTTTTTCATGCACTCGCTATATCACCCCGAGAAAGGGAGGTAATTTGATGGCTGTTTAAACAGCAAATTGGTGCTCAGCTTTTCCCACCGGACCAATATGTCCAGCATACAATTACATTTTAAGTCTTTATATGTGTGTTTTCCCCTCTTTTATTCTCTCCGTGCCGAGCCTTTTGTAGACAGCACAATCCCATTCCAGCGGCCTTTGCGGGGCTGCAGACGGCTTCATTTAACTCTCAGAGAAGAGGGATGCCGAGTCTCTCATGCACGTCTGATGTTTATTTCAAGTTCCCCTTCAAAGAATGCATCAGTCACCGAGCCTGCAGCAGGTCTGATGCAAAGTAAACGGAGGAGTGTGAAGGAGGGGAGCTCTGGCCGGGGAAACATGAACAACATGAGGTGTGGTGGTGGTGGTGATGATGATGATGATGATGATGATGATGATGATGATGATGATGATGATGATGGTGATGATGATGATGATTTACATGAAGTTTATGAACTGATCTTCTTCTCCAGTCGTGATAAATAAATATGCACCACTCTGGTGTATCTACAGCAGCTGATGGTGAACGTGGGATTCATCCTGCCTGTGACATTGCTTAGTTTAGCTCAGGGGTCGGCAACCCGCGGCTCTAGAGCCGCATGTGGCTCTTTAGCGCTGCCCTAGTGGCTCCTGGAGCTTTTTCAAAAATGTTTGACCTTTTTTTTCTATTTTTTCCTTTATTTTTCTTTTTTTCTTCTTTTTTTTATTTTTTCTTCTTTTTTTTCTTCCTTTTTCCTTTCGACTTTTTTCTCGACATTTCGACTTTTTTCTCGATATTTTTACTTTTTTCTCAACATTTCGACTTTTTTCCTCAAAATTGTACTTCAACATTAACTTTTTTCTCGAAGTGCATAATGAAAACAAATCTTCCTCCTCTAAAATATTATTTTATTTTTCTCCTGCCTGGCCCTAATACTCTTCCGTAGATTCGCGTAACAAAAACAGTCATGTGGAAAGACATTAACATGCTACATTTGCAGTCGAGCACCCAGTTATAACTAATATAGAAACATGCAGCATGTGTTGTCTTCATTCTAAGGTTTATACAAGACTTTTCATTTTTTGCGGCTCCAGACATTTGTTTTTTGTGTTTTTGGTCCAATATGGCTCTTTCAACATTTTGGGTTGCCGACCCCTGGTTTAGCTCAAAACAGATAAAAAAAAGCAAATAAAAAAAAAAAAAACATTCTTAGTTTTTTTTCTTATTCATCATCAAATAGAGGGAATGCACATGACGTCACAGATGCGACTTCACAGCGGGTTTCGCCCACTGAGTGGCAGAAAGACTGAGCGGCAGCGTAAAGTTCCAGTTTGAACACTGGAAAACATCTAAAATGGGAAAGAGCTGTTGTGCGATCGACTGTACTCGTGGATTTAGCAAGAAATCGGAGTTATCGTTTTACAGACTGATGAAAAATAAGCTTAAGAGAGACAAATGGATCGCTGTAATTCACAGAAACAACTGGATTCCAGGAACCGAAACGTGGATTTGCGGTTCCCATTTTGTATCAGGTAATGTTGGATTTTTGGGTAGCTAACGTTAAACGGTCAAATCATAAAGTTCGGTGTCCTCATCACTTTAATTTCACCAACAAATCCTGCCTTGAAGTCGGACCAAGCGTCAAGACTTTTGTAAGCCTTCAAGCTTTGCTTCGTGTATTTCCCCGGCGTAGAAATTAAGTACATATAAATATCAGGAAACTGGATTCGTGGCCAAATATTAATGTCCATGGACCACTGGTTCTTGGGGTAACTGCACGGGTCACTGTCAAGTCCAACTGACTTTAATTTAAGCCGATAATCGGCTGTTATCCCGTCTTTTCCACTAGTTGCAGCCGTTTTTGCCACTCAGTGTGAGTAAGGGGGCTGGTCCCGTGGGGAAGTGACGTCAATGCAAACCCTCTATTCAATTCAATTCAATCCAATTTTATTTATATAGCGTCTATTACAACAGAACTTGTCTCCAGGATCTTTTCAGAGACCCAGAACATGACCCCCGAGCAATTATTACATAAACAATGGCAGGAAAACCAGCTGGAGAGAGCAGAGCAGGAAGTGTAAATGTTTTATATACTGTAGTATTTATCTTTTTATTTCTTAGCACTGACTGGTGTCACTTTTAAATTCGTTGTTATACAACAATGAAGCAACAAAAAAAGGGGGTGGGGGTAAATAAGAAAAGTTCAGACAGTTATGGGATAATTAGTGTCCTGAAAGAGCCAGACTAGACATCCTCCCTTTGTTAAGGATAAAGTTTGGTAATGTAATTTATTTATACAGCACTTTCCAACAGCCTTGCAGTGTGCCAAAGTGCTTTACAGCAAGTAATAGATAAAAAGGAATCAAACTAGATC
Source organism: Cololabis saira (assembly GCF_033807715.1). NCBI lineage: Eukaryota > Metazoa > Chordata > Actinopteri > Beloniformes > Belonidae > Cololabis > Cololabis saira. The sequence continues at coordinate 42,092,648 of NC_084592.1, read as the reverse complement.
AAATGAATGTGATGTACCGGCCCGGTTACGAGGGTAGACCGTTGCTAGGATCCCTGGAAACCGCTCCTCCCCAGGATATTACACTGAGAGAGGAGCATGCAGAGCTGGGAAATTAGCCAAGATATTTTCTGACCTGAACTCAACTTTGCTCGGTTTCACGCCAAGCAGGCGAGTACGGTCCTTCTGTGTGATCGATGATACGATCAGGGCTTCACAAGGGTCTCCTGTGGTGGCCAAAGAAACAAAGTGAACCCTCCCACCACCCCAGACGAGCTGCCTGTGACCCGTGAACACAGTCGTATTTCCTCCAGTGCACAACGTGACCATGATGCACCACAGGAGCTTCGGCCTGTTACTGCACGTCGTTACTTAGGAAGTTCAGGGTGCCACTCTAATGGCACTTTTCCACTAGTACCTACTCAGCTCGACTCATCTCAGCTCGGCCTGGTTTCTTTTCCACTACAATCCAGCACCTGGAGCAGAAGTAGGAGGTTGGAGTGAAGCTGCTGTGACGTATTTGATTGTGTATCTAAACGAAGAAGACAACAACACTAAAGATGTAGAACCTGGAAGAGATGATAGATGTGCTGCTGGTGCCGCTTATCCATTCCCGGGTCACGGGGGCAGCAGTCTCAGCAGAGATGCCTAGACTTCCTTCACCCCAGACACTTCCTCCAGCTCTTCCTCCATCTCTTCCTCCAGCTCTTCCTCCAGCTCTTCCTCCAGCTCTTCCTCCATCTCTTCCTCCAGCTCTTCCGAGGGGAGTCCGAGGCGTTCCCAGGCCAGCCGAGAGACATAGTCTCTCCAGCGTGTCCTGGGTCTTCCCCGGGGTCTCCTCCCGGAGGGACATGCCTGGAACACCTCCCTAGGGAGGAGGGACATGCCTGGAACTCCTCCCTAGGGAGGAGGGACATGCCTGGAACACCTCCCTAGGGAGGAGGGACATGCCTGGAACACCTCCCTAGGGAGGAGGGACATGCCTGGAACACCTCCCTAGGGAGGAGGGACATGCCTGGAACACCTCCCTAGGGAGGAGGGACATGCCTGGAACACCTCCCTAGGGAGAATCCAGGAGGATCCGGTACAGATGCCCAAGCCACCTCAGCTGCTCCTCTCAATGTGAAGGAGCAGCGGCTCAACTCCGAGCTCCTCCCGAGTGACCGAACTCCTCACCCTATCTCTAAGGGAGCGTCCAGCCACCCTGCGGAGGAAACTCATTTCGGCCACTTGTATCCGCGATCTTATCCTTTCGGTCACTACCCAAAGTTCATGACCATAGGTGAGGGTAGGGGCGTAGATTGACCGATAAATGTGTTCGATATCAAGTTAAAAAATGAGAGTGAGAGAAGCTTCAAGCAGCTACGCTTTTTAATTGTTTTAGTTTGTCTCGGTGCTGCTGAAAAGTCCGTTGGTATCTGAGCAGCTATGAAGTGACAGAGCTCCTGGTAGATCTGGTCGTTCCTTATCGCCCGTCTAGATCCCTTTTTAATTCTCTCCTCAGCACCAGGTTTATGAACATCTGCACCTCAGAGTTGGATCACCAAACAGACTTCTGCTGCCATTGCTGCTGGAATAAAATGAACAAGAATCTCCGTCTTTCTCTGATGTCACATCCTGACTCAGACGTCTGACTCCAACCCCCCGACCAATCGGTGGCCTGTAGTGTGATGACATCACAGCCCGACTCGGCCGCTTAGAACCTCGGCAGAGTAGTTACAGAAAAGTATCTACTCGGCACGTTAGACCCCTAGTGGGAAAGAACCAAACCGAGGCGAGTCGAGTCGGGCTGAGTAGGTTCTAGTGGGAAAGCACCATAAGATAAGGAGGAAAATACGTCGGTGGCGGCTGGAAGCGCAGCCCCCCTCCCCCCGCCATCGTCCTGGCGCAGCTGTTTGCATTGTCATCTTGCAGCATGACATATTGCTCTCATAACTTCAGTTTCCCTTCATCCTTCACATGACAGGGGTCCAGGAGTGTGCAGAAAAACCGAGCAGAGAGACTTCCTAAAATACAGCAACCTCCCTCCTCCCTCCCGCCATCAACGTCCCTCCAGCCTGCAGTTATGCTCTTATTGCCGGCGCTGGTGCAAGCTGCTCCGGTGCTTGTGCAGAAACGTAGAAACTGCAGAGGCATTCAAGGAACTGCTCTAGCCACCTTTTATCTGAGTTAACTGCCACCGAGACAGAAAACCGTTTCTCCTAAAAACAGTTTTTCTAGTTATTTATCCCCCTAATCCTTTAATTAAAGCTGCTTAGATAAATCGTTTTAGTGCAAAGGTGGAAACTTTTAACTCTTAATAATGAGAGCCATCTTATTGCCTGGGAATGATGCCGTTATCTCATGTGACGACGTGCGTCGCCTTGGCTCCATCTTTTGACAATATATGAGGAGCATCGCGGTTGCCATGGCAGCCGCACAGCCTCGCAGCCCACAGTGTGACAGAGACAGAAGGTGAACTCGTTCTAGCTGAGCCGACCAGGTAAATGCTGCTTTAATACACACCATAACTCATCCTCGGCCAATTAAAATCCCCGGGGAGAGGGGGAGGCAGAGCCGGAGAGGAGAAATGAACAGAGACGGGAAGAAGAAGTGCCAGAACTCGGCGGAGGTGTGATGGAGAGGCGACTTGACAGCAGGATGAGTAAACTAAAACCTGCTGTTTTGTTGCTAAACAGCACAAAACCTCCCTGCAGTGAAGCCTTTCGTTTGTCTGGAGGTTTTTATGACATTTTATGACTCTGAAGATGGATTCTGCTCTGCTCTGAGTGCAGCTTTGAACGGTCCTCAGATGTTCCTCCTTTGCAGCAGATTTTAAATGTGTTTCATTAGAGCCTGATTTCTGAGTTTAGCTGGGAAATACTGAACAAAGAAGAATTCCTGTGTCTCAGCAGTTTCCATTGTTTCTTTTTGCCTGTGTGTGTGTGCATGCATGTATGCATGTGTGTGTGTGTGTGTGTGTGTGTGTGTGTTGTCCTCAGCAGAGCTCATGTACACCGTGGAGCTGGCAGGAGGGCTGGGTGCGATCCTGTTGCTTCTCATCTTCCTCATCTCCCTCTACAAATGCTACAAGATCGAGATGATGCTTTTCTACAGGAGACACTTCGGCAGCGAAGACATCGATGGAGGTAACGGTGGCTTCAACTAAAGTTGCTTTCGTCAACGAAAATTATGACTAAATATCGTCGTCAACGAACCTTTATCACCTGAGGAAAACCAGACGAGACTGTTGTGCCACAAGTAGGAGCGCTGTTCAGTTATCAAGAGTTATTAATAATTTTATTCAACAATTATTAATAATTAATAAAGTAGACTATTGAATCATCAAAATGATTTAATCCTAATCGGGGCACCACCTGGATTTCCAGGAAAAATGATAACTTTTAACAGCAGAAATCAGTCTCAGAGATTAGGGATTATTCCACCAGAACACTCTGTTATTTCCGGTGAATAAGGTTGAAGGCCATTACAGTTCGGCACTAGCTCTGTCAAACAGCCATTGTGACGAGAATTTGTGTAAAACATCACAAACAACTTCTCATTAAAATCAATCAGAATTTATTCACATCCAAGTGTCAAGCAGATGGTAAAACGACACCATTGAATAAATCCTGATGGCGCACTACGTTAAAACCTAAAACACTAATTATCAAAAAAACAAGAATGAAAATGAAACATTAACTGCATGAATGGAAAAGAAATCAAAACAATAAACACGTGATACAAAATGATCATCTATGGTTCAAAACAACGTGGCTGCACGTGGCCCTATGGCATTTATAGATGGCGGCGCCCTCGCCACGCCACGCGCAATCAGACCTCCTTTGATTGCCTTCCACCTGAGGTGTCAACCCAGCATGGATCCAAGACAACCAAAACTTTAAGAAAAACAGGATGGGACCCATCAGTTTTAAAACATCTGTTTCTCTTTGTTGTCTTCACCTAAAGAAGAGAATTCAGCTAAACAGTCTTAACGGTCTAGTCATAAAAAACAGCAACCACCAGCGCCGAATCCTGTAGAAAAAACCCTTCAAACTCATAAACAATTTCATGAAATCCTAACGGATGAATACAATCTTTGACTAAAACTAGACTAAAATGGTCCTGGACAATTCTGACTAAAATAAGACTAAAATACTCAGACTTTTAGGCCCTGTCCCAATACTCCCACTACCCCTCGTTTTTATCCCTACCCCTAAATTTTGCGCGTTCCCGTGAGGGTAGTGGTGTCCCAATTCCTCTTTCCACCTAGGGGGAGTGACGAAAAGTAGTGTAGTTGCTATGAATCCCCCCTTACGGACGTAGGGATTTCCGATCCTCACTAACTGATCTAGGGACAGAAAAATTTCCCAGAATGCTTTTCGTCGTCATTTGCGGACTGAATCCAAAAAAAAAAAACATGGCGGACATTTCTTATTTTTTAGTGAATAAAATCAATATTTTGAGTTAGTTTCTGCATAAAAATGCGTTTTGATTACATTTCTAGTGAGAAATATATATTTTACTATCATAATATTCACTCAGGTTCCGCGTTACACCAACGCAGAGCCTACGGCGTAGGTTACGTAACGCTTTTGGCTCTCAGCTTCCTGATTAGTGGTGGTGCTGAAAGTAGGAGTAGGGGGAGTATTGGGACAGACCTGGGAAGATTTCAAGTGCCCTAAAATCTGTCCCTTCAATTTTAGCGGTAGTGAAGAAAAAGTAGGGCTAGTGAAAGAAAGTAGGGGGATTGGGCCTTAGTCGACTGAAACTTGACACAACTAAAAGGAGTATGATTGTGACTAAAATGATAGCTGGACCCAAAGACTAGACTAAAACTGAAATTGAAACAGGCTGCAAAAACAACACTAGCTTCAACACACCTCTGTTTCTCCGCCTGTAGCTTCTAACGTCCACCGCCGTCTTCACCGGGCTCCTTGTTTTCTGATGAATTTCCTAACGTGCCTGGTATGTTCAACGGGCGGGTCTCCGTGTCACGTCCAGAACCGACTCCCACGAGGACGGACTCGTCTCTTCGCGCCTCCTCGCTCGTCCTCTCCGGTCCCGCGAGGCGCACGTGACGGGGAAAGTTCAGCGCGCCGCTGCCACCAGACCGCCGGGAAGAGAAGAGAAAAGATTTTCAATTTGTTGCCAATTTAAAAAGAGATCAGTCTCCATGTGTCACCAGGCCGGCCGGCGCTGATGAAGGCCGGGTTGGTGGCGCGCCGGGGAACCGCAGGCCCTCAGGGCCCCCGAGCGACGAGGGGGGCAAAACAACCCGGAGAAAAAACACTTCCGCTTCAATAAAAAGTTAGCTGCAGATGAAGTGATACTCCCAGCATGCCTAGTGCCTGCCGGCCATTTTGAATTAATCGTGTAATTTTGCAGCAATTTATGCCATTTCTTCGGCCGTTTCTTCACCCGAACTGTAACGTGCACCCAGGTGTGTTATACATCAAAATGTGCGTCTCCATCCTGCAACGATGCGCATTACTTTTCTCAGTCAAAAGCGTTACCGTGGCAACGATAGACGCCAAAAAGCGCGCCCCCCCTTTATCTGATTTGGTCCATATTTGATAGTTCCTACTTTCTGCCATAACTTTTGAATGGTTTGATATAGAGAGTCGTGGGTGGTGTCATCGGACTTGGTTTTGAGTCCTTGAACACAATTGGTGCAAATTAGCCCCGCCCCTTCTTCTGATTGGTCGATATGTGATAGTTCCTACTTTCTGCCATAACTTTTGAATGGTTTGATATAGAGAGTCGTGGCTGGTATCATCTGCTAAATGTCCAGGCCTGAAGAATAAGCGCTAAAACGTCAGATTTTCAGATTATGGAGCTCAAGAATGAGATCAAATCATATTTAGGCAGAAACAACTTTTCATTAACTGTATTTGGCCTTCAATACATTTTTGGCAGGTGAAAATGCCGATTTTGTGTTGTATGGGTCCTTTAAAAGAGTTAAAAGCAATCCTGTAAGCTCTAGTGTTTATATTATGAAGCTCAAGAATGAGATCAAATCATATTTAGGTAGAAACAACCTTTTATTAACTGTATTTGACCTTCAATCAATTTTTGGCAGGTAAAAACCAATTTTCAGGGGAGAAATCAGATTCTGGCAGGCAATCACTTTTTGGCACGACACCGGCTTCTCCTCTCTCCCTCGTCTTTGTTTTTCCTGTAAAAAGAAATAAAACTGGAGGCCGGTCTCCTGCGGGTCGCTCCTGCGGGTCGCTCCTGCCGGTTCTTCTGCAACAGCATGAATTAACGATCAGACACTGCTGTGTTGATTCCCACCTCCACATGACCGATTCCTGCTGAACGGGTTTGCTTTATTCCCAGCGACGCTCTGTGGTTGGTGGCTAATCTGAAGTTGTGTTTGATGTTTGGATCCAGCCGGGCCCAGTCCCGGTGTTCTAGGGTTGCCACCTTTCAGAAATAGAAATAACCAGAGCTGGGTAGAGTAGCCAAAGATTGTACTCAAGTAAAAGTAATATTTCTTCAGAATAATATGACTCAAGTAGAAGTAAAAAGTAGTCGTCCAAATAATTACTTGAGTAAAAGTAAAAAAGTACTTGGTGAAAAAACTACTCAAGTACTGACTAACTGTTGAGTAACGTCTGATTTATTATTTTAACACAGCCATTCAAACAGACAAAAGTACAAAATAATCATCTTCAGGCAAATTAAATCAATAAAATAAATTAAAAGTAATAAAAAATTGTTTAAATTAAAATAAATTCAAGTACTTCCGTATTGAACCAATACGGAACGCAGTTTATTCCGTATTTCACAATTGTCCCATGCACGTCTGTCACACACGCACACACTAGTTAAGCCTAATTATGCCTAAATTATGGTTCCACGTTAAATCGACGCAGAGCCTACGCCGTAGGGTACGCGGCGACGCGCACTGTAAATCAGCCTTGAGCAGCCTGAGGGGAGACGGGACGGGAGGAGGGGGAGCAGGGCTGCCGTCCCGTTTTCGCACAGAGTGTCTTGATGATTTGTAATTACAGGCTGAGCCTACCGTTAGTTCTTAAACTGTAAAAAGTGGGGGGGGACAAAAACATGAGTGGACATGTCCCCCCTGTTCCCAGTGGAAATTGCGCCCTTGAGCCTCACGGCGTTTTATTTTCACTCGCTTTATTTAATACTATTTATATACTATTTATACTTTTACTGTGACCACCAAATAATGTAGTTTTCCTGCCTCCACCTCATCCACAACATCTCGTTCCCAGTCTCCGTGAAATTTAGTGGCACGGTGGCTCGACACGTCTCATTCATCCTGACGCCAAACAGACTGCAGGAAGCCGCTGCGCATGCTCAGCAGGCTCATTCATATGCAAATACTACTTTGCATTGCCCATTTATGGTAAAAAGTGGGCGTGTAGAGGGCGGGATATGAGCCGAATTCAGCTGCGCAACCTTCCAGCTGGACTGTGATTCATATAGCGAACATTGCGTGCAAGTGTGCGTGCAGAGGGTTTTATAAATCCGGATTTTTTTTTTGCGCCCGCCATTTTCGGCTTTTGGCACATTCTTATTTACAATGACGGCCTGGCAAGAGACAATGACCACTTGGGGGAAAAGGAAGTGGGCTAGGGAGTAAAACACAGTAAAATTGTATCTCTACAAAGGTAGAAAACTATTAGGTAGCATTTCTTTTGATACGGTAGCAAAAATCGATAGACAGACGCTATCGGTTTAGGCCGCGGTAGCATTTTTTGATGAAGCAGCAGAAATCCTCCCTGCGTGAGTTTCAGGGCCACGAAGGCCGGCCGGCCCACATTCCTGCGTCCGCAGAGACTCAACGTGTCACAAGCCGTGGTTTTTCCTTCTGTGTTCTGTTTCCTGACTGTTCGGTTCTTCCCGCGGCCCTCTGGGAAATCATCTACAGGTGGGGGAGAGGGAACTTGTTGGGTCTTAATTTGGGCCCGTTTGGCTCTAACCTACTTTACTTTTCGTGCAGCTACCTGGCCAGGTGGCTGCGTCTCCACTGGGGAAATCCTTGAAAATGTTTTTGGGTTCTTTTGGAGGAGAATGAAAAAAAATCTAGACAGCAAACAGTATTTGGAGTTTGGCGTCAAACTAAAGTAACAGACGGATTGAAATAATCAAATGTGTACACGTCTCTGATTGGATCATCACTGATGTTTCAGCTGAAGTTATTTAACTCTAACTGGTGCAGTGAGGAGCTTCTCACTTCTTAAACAACCTTGTCGTTCTGGGGTCGTGGAAAAGATGTTAATCTGTTTCAGAAGGATTAGATTATTGACATCAAGTAAAGAAAACATCTGAGGAGATTAATGAAACTACTAAAAGTGGGTGAATTTCTGTTATCGAAAACAGGAATGATAGTAGGGATCCATCTTCATCCATCATCATCCAGGAGGAAACACCAATGATCACTTAAACGTTTGATGAAATCATGTAAAAAAAACAACAACAGTAGAAGTCAGGGCTGTTTTTAATGGTGTTGTTGCCATGCCAACAACGATGGACCTCCAGAAACTAAACGTCTGCAGAGCCTGAAAAAAAGAAGTCCTCTCTGAATACTCGACAGATGAAGTTAACAAGTTCAAGACACGTCCTGTTAAATATAATCCAGTTTAATCAGACTCCGTCCATTTATATTCCAGTTAGAGGACATAGTTGTTGATTAATATCTTTTATTTCGAACATAAGCACAAAAAAAGTAAAAAAAAAAAAAAAAAAGATAAATAAAAATGCAGAACAAAAAATCAATAACATAAAAAAGAACAATAATAATCACTAAATAATAAATGTACCATTGTAAACAAATTAGACGAGAATTAATAACTATAATAGCAAATGTGTGAAGAAGTAAAAACTTATTAACTTAATAGTATTTCTTCAGTTGGAAAGAGTAGTCAAAGGTTGCACAAATTAATAAGAATTTTATAATTGTGGTATGCCTGAGTATTAATCACCTGAGTTATTTACCCTGAGTCCCTGTATATACGTAAAATACGTATACACATAATATACATATCTATTAGGGGTGTAACAATATATCGTGCCACGAAATTTCGCGATACAAAAACGTCACGATACGTGTCGTGGAGGTGACAAAGTGTATCGCGATATTGGGTTATTAATATGAATCTATTGTGTTGACTAGTAACGCGCATCAGACCGCGACCGCGGCCGGACAGCGACCGCGCGGACCAAAATCTTACTCCGCTCAGAAGAAACTAGTCCTGTTTTGCGGTCCCGTTTTGAGCTCTGAACTTTTACTTATGTAAGGCTGGTGTAGAGTTAAGCCTTACCTTATTAAATTAAACCTTTTTGGGGTCGTGAGTAGGATAAAAACGGAGACAAGTTCCAGTGTACTTCAATGTCCGCTCAACAGTGTAGGATTTTAGAACATCAACACAGCACCTAGTGCCGTACTGTGGCGTATCACTCCGCCCAATCTAAAATAGACTAATCACTACAGATAAACTGACTAGTGTCATTATAGTCCCTGATTTACAGAATATAAAGAATATATTTATTAAATAATGAACCCTGAATTACCAAAATAACCTTCTTAAGAAAAATAAATCTCCTCTTACACTTATAAGGTGAACATGAATCAATCTTTTTTATGATGTAAAATTGTATGTATTTATTTACTTTTATTTATTCATTTTATTTTAGTTGTTAAATTTCTGGAAAAGAAAAAAGTCAAATCATACATGAGAGAAACTATTCAGTTTGTGGCAAAATATTTGTACTTGTCTGAAACTGAAGATGCATAATGCAAACCTGACATTTACTTTTAGTTCAGTTTGTGGAAAATGGTTGGCCTGGCTTTGTCTTTAAAACTTAAACAGTTATAAAGCATTACAAACTGTAACAATAGGGCAAACACACAGTATTGTTTTGTATTTTGTGTCTTTCAAATAAAGGACAATTTTTTCCAGTCATATGTTCCTCATTCAAGGTTGTTAAAAAAATACTGCTATAATATTGTATCGTATCGTTATCGTGACCTCAATATCGTGTATCGTACCGTATCGTGAGATTAGTGTATCGTTACACCCCTAATATCTATAGGTAAAAGCATGCATTATTTACATTATTTACATTACATACATGAGAAAAGGGGAAAAAAGAGAGAAACATAAAGGTTAACGGCGGTGATAGTGGCATATACGGGCGAGGAAGTGAAGACACGCGAGTGTGTTGTAGCGGGCAACCCTGGGCCCCCCGGGGCCCCCCCACGTTCATCCGGCAACCCAGGTCTCTTAAGATGACTCTGGGACATCCAAGGTCAGTTTTAGGCTCCATTTTAAAGATGGAAAGTACAAACCGAGATCAAATGGTCCACTGTTTATAGTTTATAGTTTTATTTGGATCCCCATTAGCTGCAGCAAAACTGCAGCTATTCTTCTTGGGGTCCGACACATAATACACAGGATATTACAACAAAAATTAAAAGCAAACCTAAAGAGGTAGCATATAAAAAAGAAAGGAAAAACAGAAAATAAAGAAAAAATAAAAAGTCATTCGGTTTAACATTTCGATATAAATATAAACAATACATATTCATACATTTTATAACATCAACAAATTCAAACAATGTATAGTTATCATAGTTGTATATGTACACATACCCATATACTATCTACATTATTTATTTAATTTTAATTTATTTAATAATAATTAAATAAGTTTTATATATATCTATTCAGGAGATGTTTCTTTACTAACAATTTGAATTCTTTTATGTTAATAGTTTGCTTAAAGTGTTTGGGAAGTGTGTTCCATGCAGACGTAGCTCTGTACATCACCGTTCTTTTACCATAGTTGGCATCTTGTGCTGTAGCTATGATTTTCTGAACTGTAACATCATTTTTTGTATAGAACTTGCAGGGTTTTTTGATATGGATACATTTCTTACAAATATTAATAAAGAATAAAGTAGTCTTGACTGTGGATCAGTGCATCTATGCAAATAAGAGTTTCACCCCAAATCAGTGACCACAGAAGTATCGGAGGGTGCACGTTTGCCTTGTGTCGACGTCTTTCACGAACCACTCGTTTCTCTCGGCTCCTCAGAGAACAAAGACTACGACGCCTACCTGTCCTACACCAAAGTGGACCCGGACCAGTGGAGCCAGGAGACCCGGGAGGAGGAGCGCTTCGCCCTGGAGATCCTCCCCGACGTCCTGGAGAAACACTACGGCTACAAACTCTTCATCCCGGACCGAGACCTCATCCCCACCGGAAGTAAGCACTGTGTCGGCCTGCAGGGACGACGGCGCCGGGTTCACAGCTTACACTGTTGTCTTAGTTTTAAATGTTCGTTCTGTGTTTGTCTTCAGTGTCGTTTCTGCATCGTCTCTGTAACTGTGATTGTTTTATTTTAGTCCTGTCAAGGCAGATTCACACTGAGGGACATCCATAGGGTTGCCACCTTTCAGAAATAGAAATAAAGGACGCCCTGATTTCAGCAGCGCAGGAGCCAAAAAAAAAGCCCCAAAACTTCTAAACTGAATAAAAATGTGTTTATTTTATATGAAAAAAGAAAATGCTTTGATTTAAAGTTTAAAGTGCTTTAATAGCATTGAACTTGCATGACTGTACAGACAGACAACCATGTCCACATCAGCCCAGATGTATAATATAGATACAGGTGAAGAATATGGTGTAAAAGTTAATTTATTTCAATAATTCAACTAGAATATGGTGTAAAAGTTAATTTATTTTAATAATTCAACCAGAAAATGGTGTAAAAGTTAACTTATTTCAATAATTCAACTAGAATATGGTGTAAAAGTTAACTTATTTCAATAATTCAACCAGAAAATGGTGTAAAAGTTAACTTATTTCAATAATTCAACTAGAATATGGTGTAAAAGTTAACTTATTTCAATAATTCAACTAGAATATGGTGTAAAAGTTCATTTATTTCAATAATTCAACTAGAATATGGTGTAAAAGTTCATTTATTTCAATAATTCAACTAGAATATGGTGTAAAAGTTAATTTATTTCAATAATTCAACTAGAATATGGTGGAAAAGTTAATTTATTTCAATAATTCAACTAGAATATGGTGTAAAAGTTAATTTATTTCAATAATTCAACTAGAATAGGGTGTAAAAGTTAATTTATTTCAATAATTCAACTAGAATATGGTGTAAAAGTTAATTTATTTCAATAATTCAACTAGAATATGGTGTAAAAGTTAATGAAAATACGGTACAAATCGTGTCCCGTATTAGTTCAATACGGGACGCAACATTCTTTTCTCAAATAAAGGACAATTCTGTATTTTACGGGACGGGTGGCAACCCTAGACATCCACCCTCTCAGGTTACATTTAGACGATATTTCCAGGTAGAATAATAGTTATTTTTACTGCTTGTATCCTCTCAGATGGACCGTTGAGACGCTCAGTACTCAGTCTGAACAGGGGGGGGGGTGGATATATTGGACAAATGCATCGACTTTTCTGGTTTTTAACGCACCCACTGATGAATACATGAAAATTCTGTCTGAACGTGCTCTGATGCGCGCCTGCTTGGCAGCTCGTCAGTGCCCCTGGTACCCAGCGCGCTCGGCTTTGTAGCGACGCTTCATGTGGACCAGATAAAACGCAAACACGATCCAGCCGGTCCAGACAGAATTAAACATCAGTGGGAAGGCCCTCGGCCCTCGGCCCCGCCGACCGAGCCGCCTCAATCCTTTAATCAGGAGGAAATTGCTGCCAGCAACGCTGCCAAGTGGAATCATTGCAGATGAATGTCCAATCAGGGAAACATGGTTTAGGATTAATTATATGTGAAGTGAGAGGAAGTGGAAGCTACTGTAACGACGCCGCTGAGCTTTGCTGTGCTTCTGTGTCTCTGATGTGTTCTCCTGTGACCTGAATGTTCAAATGTTTATGTTTAGGTCTCACCACTGAGCATTACCAGGATGACACGCGGCTCTTTGGAGGTACTCGCCCTCAGTCTCTATCTCTTGCATTTAGCTGCTTTCACCTGCCTGCGTTTGGGGCGAGCCGGTTCACGATCCATCACCGGGGCCCGGTTAGAGCCACGGGGACCTCTGAGTCTCAGACGGAGAGCAGTCGCCCGCGCCACCGCGCCGCCGCGGCGGGATAAACATTTACCTGCACGCACACGTCCGCTGAGAATGGCATGATTCATCCTAGAAAGTATTCAGACCTCTAGTAACGACACACACATACATGAAACCTGCAGCCCGACTGCTGAAAACACGCTGGTCGTTGTTTCTGAGGCGTCACGGTCACGGTGCATGTGGACTTAACGTCTTAACCCTTGTGCTGTCTTTGGGTCATGGGAGGGGGAAGGGAGAAAAGAAGGAATGAATGAAGGAAGTAAGTAGGAAAGGGAGTAAGGAAGGGAGAAAGGAAGGAAGGAAGGAAGGAAGGAAGGAAGGAAGGAAGGAAGGAAGGAAGGAAGGAAGGAAGGAAGGAAGGAAGGAAGGAAGGAAGGAAGGAAGGAAGGAAGGAAGGAAGGAAGGAAGGAAGGAAGGAAGGAAGGAAGGAAGGAAGGAAGGAAGGAAGGAAGGAAGGAAGGAAGGAAGGAAGGAAGGAAGGAAGGAAGGAAAGAAGGAAGGAAGGAGGGAAGAAAGGAGAAAAAGAAGGAAAGAAGGAAGGAAGTAGGAAAGGGAGTAAGGAAGGGAGAAAAGATGGAAGGAAGGAAAGAAGGAAGGAAGGAAGGAAGGAAGGAAGGAAGGAAGGAAGGAAGGAAGGAAGGAAGGAAGGAAGTAGGAAAGGGAGTAAGGAAGGTAGAGAAGATGGAAGGAAAGGAGAAAGGAGAAAAGAAGGAAGGAAGTAGGAAAGGGAGTAAGGAAGGGAGAAAAGATGGAAGGAAGGAAAGAAGGAAGGAAGGAAGAAAGGAGAAAAGAAGGAAGGAAGTAGGAAAGGGAGTAAGGAAGGGAGAAAAGATGGAAGGAAGGAAGGAAAGAAGGAAGGAAGGAAGGAAGGAAGGAAGGAAGGAAGGAAGGAAGGAAGGAAGGAAGGAAGGAAGGAAGGAAGGAAGGAAGGAAGGAAGGAAGGAAGGAAGGAAGGAAGGAAGGGAGAAAAGATGGAAAGAAGGAAGGAAGGAAGGAAGGAAGGAAGGAAGGAAGGAAGGAAGGGAGAAAAGATGGAAAGAAGGAAGGAAGGAAGGAAGGAAGGGAGAAAAGAAGGAAAGAAGGAAGGAAGGAAGGAAGGAAGGAGAGAGAAAAGAAGGAAGGAAGTAGGAAAGGGAGTAAGGAAGGGAGAAAAGATGGAAGGAAGGAAGGAAGGAAGGAAGGAAGGAAGGAGGAAAGAAGGAAGTAGGAAAGAGAGTAAGGAAGGGAGAAAAGATGGAAGGAAGGAAGGAAGGAAGGAAGGAAGGAAGGAAGGAGGAAAGGGAGTAAGGAAGGGAGAGAAGATGGAAGGAAGGAAGGAAGGAAGGAAGGAAGGAAGGAAGGAAGGAAGGAAGGAAGGAAGGAAGGAAGGAGGAACGAAGGAAGGAAGGAAGTAGGAAAGAGAGTAAGGAAGGAAGGAAGGAAGGAAGGAAGGAAGGAAGGAAGGAAGGAAGGAAGGAAGGAAGGAGAAAAGAATGAAAGAAGGAAGGAAGTAGGAAAGGGAGTAAGGAAGGGAGAGAAGATGGAAGGAATGGAGAAAAGGAAAGAAGGAAGGAATAGCAAAGAAGGTAATAAAGGAACGAATGACGAAAGGGAGGTAGGAAGAAAAAGGAGTAAAGGAGGGTAAAAAAGGAGGAAAAGAGGAAAGGAAGAAGGAAGGGGAGAGCATGGCAGGAGGAAAGGAGAATAGAAGAATTGGGTCATTTTGACCCAAAGACAGCACAAGGGTTAATAATCTGTCATCATGCAGTACCTTCTCTGGCCACCAGGGGGCGAGAGAGTTTCACTTCCAAACAAACAAATCAATCAAATGCATACTATTAATTGCATTCTGATTTGTTAAAGTGACTCATGCAGACTGAGATCTGGGGAAGGACACGTGAGCTCGAGCTCCCCAGAGCGACACACATCGGGCTCCCATAGTTCCCAGTCAGACTGAATTATCGTGGACGACGGGCCTTCGTCTCGTCGCCAACTAACAAGTTGAAGGTATAAAGGGATAACCCCATCAGATCGCAAGCATCGGTGCGGCTCGTGACCATCGGGCTTTTTGATCGGACGACATCAAACCGGGAAAAAACAACGAGCTGGGAGTTTGTCTGGTACCGTCGTATCTCTCACGACGCCAGAAGAACTCGTCTCTGATTTGAAGAATAAAAATGAATGTACAGTGATCCCTGGTTTTTCGCGGGGTTACGTTCCAAAAATAACCCTTGATAGGTGAAAACCATGAAGTAGCAACCTTTATTTATTTTTTTTATAATTATTATACAAGGCTTCAAATTGCCGAGATCAGCCGCGCCACACTCCGACCCAATTAATTGGATTTGAACGGGAGAAAATGGAAAATTATTATGAATAAAATACGATAAGTACAGTAGGACAAATTGTGACTGGCGCTGCATCCTTTACTCCGCTCTGTGGCATCTTTTTCTTCTAAAGCCTGCGGTGCAGGTGTGTTTTTTCGAGAGATTCGTGGGAGAAACGAGCGAAGGAAATGCGTTCTAGTTTTATAGGATCGCCTCAAAAAGACAGCAAACCTCCACTGTTCCCAGTTTTTGTTAATACATTTCCTAAATACTATTTAATCAGTACGTCCGGTCCCTTCAGCTCAGAATCACGTGATTAGATATCCACCAGTCAAGCCTGTCATTGTCTTGTGTTTGTCTCGTAGTTGGTGCTGAATGTTCATCCATCTTTAAGTGTTGTGGTTCTGCCATCGCGGTCCGACACCACATGACCCAGTTATCCTGGCACATGTGCGTCCTCCACTTCCGTCGCTGACTGTCTTTGCGTCTCGTTCCCCGCAGCGTACATCGAGGACGTGGCCCGCTGCGTGGACCAGAGCAAGCGCCTCATCATCGTCATGACGCCCAACTACGTGGTGCGTCGGGGCTGGAGCATCTTCGAGCTGGAGACGCGGCTGCGCAACATGCTGGTGACCGGCGAGATCAAGGTGATCCTGATCGAGTGCGCCGAGCTGCGCGGCATCATGAACTACCAGGAGGTGGAGGCGCTCAAGCACACCATCAAAACCCTCACCGTCATCAAGTGGCGCGGCACCAAGAGCAACAAGCTCAGCTCCAAGTTCTGGAAGCAGCTGCAGTACGAGATGCCGTTCAGGCGCACGGAGCCCATGCTAACGCACGAGCCCGCGCTGGACGTCAGCGAGCAGGGCCCCTTCGGAGAGCTGCAGACCGTCTCGGCCATCTCCATGGCGGCCGCCACCTCCACCGCCATGGCCACCGCGCACCCCGAGCTGCGCTCCACCTTCCACAACACCTACCACACCACCATGAGGCAGAAACACTACTACCGCAGCTACGAGTACGACATCCCCCCCGGCGGGACGCTGCCGGCCTTCTCCTCGCTGGGGAACCAACACACCTACTGCAACATCCCGCTGACGCTGCTCAACGGCCAGAGGCCTCCCGGGAAGAGCCGGGAGCACAGCCTGGAGGAGGCCCACGCCAACAACGCCATGCTGCCGCTGCTGCCCAGAGAAACCAGCATCTCCAGCGTCATCTGGTAGTGACGAGGAGGCTCAGTGTCGGCCGTAGAAAGCTCAGCCCAGGTCCGACCCGGCTCAGTCCGGCTGTCCTTAGGAATGCAGGTGGACGCCGCGGCCACGTGGACGCCTGTTTAGATCCACCCGGCTCTGGTCATTGTTTCACGGACGGCGAGTACTGGGGGAGCCGGAGGCTCGTGGACGCAGACGCTGTCTTTCAGAAGGCTTCATCTCTTTCCCGAGAGAATCCCTTCTTCATGAAACTTAAGGGGACTTAACGAAACAACGTTTGATCAACTCACGCGACACGGACTCGCAAGAACTCCTGGAGAAGGACCGGACACAGGAAGATGTGAACACACATGCACACACACGCACACACACACAAACGCGCAAACATTCAAACCAAGGAAAACAGGGTCTGTACATATATTTCACTTTATTTGTAGCATCAGTGTTTTCCTGTTTTCTTCTTTCGTCTGTTTCACTCGGTCACATCCGTTGCCTTCTGTAGGACTTTTGCTTTAACTTGTTATAAAGTTGTATATTTTTCATTGTTTTCTTTTTTCGGGTTTCTTTTTCTTCTTACTTTAACACGCTCGATTGGAAAGCCAGTATGTCACGTACCTGCGCCGTCGTGTTCTTTCGTTTGTTTCTAAATTTGTAGTTTTAAGAAAAAACTTCTTTTTTTTTTTTAAACCTTCCTGAGTCGCCTGGACATTTCAGGAGCTGTGAAGAGCTGATTCTGTTTCTTTTTCTTCTTTTTTTTTACCTGTAAAAGGTGTATCTAGTTTAATATGAAACTCTCTTAAAATAATATGAATAATAATAATAATAATAATGAAATCATAGAATATGCAAAAAGAATGAAGAGCTAGCAAAAGCAGAGGCTGTTTGGGGCCGCGGGGTCTGGCCGCGCCCCACTCGGGGGCCCCGGTTCCGGCGGCAGATCTCGCGCTCTCAAGCTTCATCTGTTTTCTATTCAGACAAACAGCGCGGCTGTTGTAGAGCGGTAGTGAAACGCCTCACCTTCAAAAGAAATCTGTAGATTATTTTAAAAAAAGAATTCTATTTTTATAACAGACAAGAGTTCGCTTGAGCGCTCATTCTCGTTTGCATCTCATCCTGGGCGGGGCGGACGGAGGGGTGGCGCCGCGGCGCCCGCGCAACGGCGCATGCGTGGGGGCGCCAGCGCCGGGGCTCGTGCACGTGCAGCGCGGTTCCTGGTGCGCTCAGACGTCTGAATTGCACGTGACAGAAACGCGTCCTCTGCTGTCACGAGTTCAAAAAGTGAAACATTTTTTGAATGTTTTGGTTTTTAAAGCATATTATTCTTCCCATCCTAATAATTCATTTGGTTCTTTTTGATCATGTTTAAGGAAAGAAAAGAAAAACATTTGTGTTTCGAAAGACTTTTTAAATATATTTGAAGGTGTGATTTTTGAGTATGCATAGCAAATAGATATGTATTCTATATATAATATAGATATTTATATAAATATATAAACACAATTTTCACTCGGAAAGAAATGTCTATCTTTATAGAAACAATCATTATCAGTTGCCCTTACTTTCTCACTGCACATTAAAAGCATTGATTTCCTTTTGATGGCTTTCAGTTGTTATTGTTAATAATTCACACACATCTAACACGTCCGACTGCTCTCTCGCTCACACTTGATGATTTCTGTGATGACGGCCGTGAGCACGGTGTGTAAAACACCGACGAGGAAACCAGCGATTCTGCAGGAGAAGGATCACCGCCGACCCGCCGCTCACGGAGTAACAGGGACCAGAACCCACATCCAGATGTTTATGGCAAGCCGTTTTAATATTTAACAGCTAGACTGGATATGTGTTGCAGATATCCACAATTCAATTCTTCCTAGTCAAAAAGAGCATTTCAGATATCTACAATTTAATTCTTCCTGTCCACATTTGTCATTTCAGATATCCACAACGTAATTCTGCCCTGGACAAATAACGTCACTTTTGCCACTCATGTGTGTGGGGTTTCTGATTACAGATATCTACAATTCAGTTGCAGATATCTGCAATTTGAATTACGCATATCTGCAACTGAATTACGACTAGCTGTAATTCCAGTTTCAGATATCTGCAATTTAATTCTGACTAGTCATAATTCCAGTTCAAGATATCTTTAATTCCCCTCAATTCAAGATATCTACATCGTCCTTTTTAGATATCTTAAATTAAGTTTTGACTAGTCCAGGGGTCGGCAACCCAAAATGTTGAAAGAGCCATATTGGACAAAAAACACAAAAAACAAATATTTCTGGAGCCGCAAAAAATGAAAAGTCTTCTATAAGCCTTAGAATGAAGGCAACACATGCTGCATGGATCTATATTAGTTATAACTGGGGGAAGATTTTTTTTTTCCATTATGCACTTCGAGTAAAAAGTCGAAATGTCGAGAAAAAAGTCGAAATGTCAAGAAAAAAGTTGAAATGTTAAGATTAATGTTAAAGTACAATCTTGAGAAAAAAGTCAATGTGGAGAAAAAAGTCAAAATGTCGCGGAAATAGTCAAAATTTCATGAAAAAAGTCAAAATCTCGACAAAAAAGTCGAGATGTCGAGAAAAAAGTCAAAATTTCCAGACGAAAGTTGAAATGTCGAGATTAAAAAGGAAAGGAAAAGAAGAAAAAAGAGAAAAAGGAAAAAAAAGAAGAAAAAAAGGGAAAAAAAAGAAGAAAAAAAGGAAAAAAAAGGTCAAACTTTATATAAAAAGCTCCAGGAGCCACTAGGGCGGCGCTAAAGAGCCGCATGCGGCTCTTAAGCCGCGGGTTGCCGACCCCTGGACTAGTCAGAATGAAGTTGTAGATATCTTGAAATGAATTTTAATAAGAGATATCTCAAATTGGAGATATCTTTAACTTCCATTCTTCCGAGTCAAAATGTAATGACAGATATCTTGAATTAAGAGTTTTGACTAGTCAATATGACATTATAGATATCTTGAATGACAATTCTGACTAGTCACAATGTAATTACAGCTAGTCAAAATGCAGTTGTAGATACAGGATCTGCAATGTTAATTCTGGATAGTCAAACTTAGCCATTAAATGTTAAAACGGCTTGCCATAGATGTTCCTCTTTCAGGAAACCACCCCAGTGCAAATATCCTCTGAAAATGAAGGAGAAAAGTCTCGGCAGGAGGAAGTGATGTCATTGATAGTAATTTTGTTCCCTTTCTGTGAACTAGTTCCAGGATCCATCTGTTGAGCAGCCTGAGTTACTTCTGATGGTTCACTCTGACTCAGTCAAGGTTTCTTTTCTCACCAGGGCCACAACAAGTCCATATGCCTGTTATAAAGAAAGGTCAGAGGTCTCATTTACAATCAAAGATGCACAGACGGATAATTGGACCAGGGCCCAGGACCAGGGGCTCGGGGGGCCGGGGGACCCCGGCTTAATCCAAAGAAAATAACGCCTCAGTAAGAGACAAGAATCTAAATTAAAAGCAGAACAGAGGTGAAAAGACCACAGAAAGAGAAAAAAGAAAATGAGTATACAGAAATCAAACTGATGTAAAATACAATCTATGACAAAGGAATGTTGAAATGACTCATTAAATAAAGAAATGAACTGCACAACAAGCAGAGACCCAAGATTTCACTAGAAAAAGCTGAAATTGTGCCACAAAGTGATGCAAAATAAACTAAAAATGACACATAAAGACATAATTTACATTCTGAAAGCCAAAATGAGATTGGATATAAAAAAAAACATGTGTTTAACATCTCTTTGTACTTTAATGTGTCTTCAGTCAAAGTGAGTTGAAACAACTGTGAAAAAAAACAACTAACAAAGACAAAATTCAAACGCAAAGAACGAGAGATCAAACGTAAAACAACATGAGCAAAGACAGGAAACGGTCAGAAAGAAACATGAAGCAGTTCAAACGACACATACAGTAACTGAAGTGGGACAAAAGCAACCAAAATGTGACCAAAACTGGACGAGTAATGACTGAGAAGAGATTAAAAGGAGCCGCAGCGCTACAGTAATGGCGTATTTTGCTGTTGCTTGGTGTTTGTTTATGTCCTTTGTCTCCAGTTGGACGAGTCCCGGGACCCAGTTACTGCCCAGCCTGTTGATTAGGGATGGGAATCGAAAACCGGTTCTTGTTGAGAACCGGTTCCCACTGTTTCAATTCCTTGGAATCGTTTGCCTTTTTTGCAAACGATTCCCTTATCGAGTCCAGTGGGCGCGATTGATGTCACCGTTTGCGCCCCAGCAGGAAAACATGGCGACAAAGCGGCATAAACGCTCAAAGGTTTGGTTACATTTTACCAAAAAGGATGACAACAGGGCGACTTGCAATACTTGCAATGTGGACATTTCAACTAAGGGAGGAAACACTAGCAACATGCAAAAGCATTTGCAAATACAGAATTCAATAACTCTTAATGAATGTCGTGTGTTTGATCTGTTCCGAGTCCGGAGTGAATCTTCTCAACCTAGCAGCAGCGACAACGTTAGCCAGTCCTCTGCTGATTAGTTGATGCTAATCGACTTCTTTGTTTTCCTTTTTTCCAAATGAGAATCAATAAAGAATCAAATCGTTAAACAAAATCGAAAAATGGAATTGGAATTGGAAAAATCTTATCAATTCCCATCCCTACTGTTGATGCCGGCCACGTCTCTGGCCCTGAGGGATGGAGGCCCCACCTCAAAATCCCCGGTTCCAGGAGGATGTCCAGTCGCTCTCGTCCCCGGTTTCTGACCATCTCCCCTGTCAGAACAATAATAATAATAATACATTTATAGGCGCCTTTCAGGACACTCAAGGTCGCCGTACAAAAGGAACATAAAAAGGGAAAATACTGCCAGGGGGGCGGATGGGGGTAGATGGTAGAAAAGGAGGGGTCCAAGCACTGATCCTCGGGGTACACCAGAGGAGAGGGGGACGATCCATCCATCCATCGTCCGCCGCTTATCCGTTCCCGGGTCGCGGGGGCAGCAGCCTCAGCAGAGATGCCCAGACTTCCTTCGCCCCAGACACTTCCTCCATCTCTTCCTCCATCTCTTCCTCCATCTCTTCCTCCAGCTCTTCCTCCAGCTCTTCCTCCATCTCTTCCTCCATCTCTTCCTCCAGCTCTTCCTCCATCTCTTCCTCCAGCTCTTACGGGGGGACTCCGAGACGTTCCCAGGCCAGCTGAGAGACATAGTCTCTCCAGCGTGTCCTGGGTCTTCCCCGGGGTCTCCTCCCGGAGGGACATGCCTGGAACACCTCCCTAGGGAGGAGGGACATGCCTGGAACAGCTCCCTAGGGAGGAGGGACATGCCTGGAACAGCTCCCTAGGGAGGAGGGACATGCCTGGAACACCTCCCTAGGGAGGAGGGACATGCCTGGAACACCTCCCTAGGGAGGAGGGACATGCCTGGAACACCTCCCTAGGGAGGCGTCCAGGAGGATCCGGTACAGATGCCCAAGCCACCTCAGCTGACTCTCTCAATGTGAAGGAGCAGCGGCTCCACTCCGAGCTCCTCCCGGGTCACCGAACTCCTCACCCTCTCTCTAAGGGAGCGTCCAGCCACCCTGCGGAGGAAACTCATCTATAAGGGAGCGTCCAGCCACCCTGCGGAGGAAACTCATCTCTAAGGGAGCATCCAGCCACCCTGCGGAGGAAACTCATCTCTAAGGGAGCGTCCAGCCACCCTGCGGAGGAAACTCATCTCGGCCGCTTGTATCCGCGATCTTATCCTTTCGGTCACTACCCAAAGTTCATGATCATAGGTGAGGGTAGGTGCGTAGATTGACCGGTAAATCGAGAGCTTCGCCTTTTGACTCAGCTCCTTCTTCACCACGACGGTCCCGTACATCGACCGCATAACTGCGGACGCTGCACCGATCCGTCTGTCAATCTCACGCTCCATCGTTCCCTCACTCGTGAACAAGATCCCGAGATACTTGAACTCCTCCACCTGAAGCAGGACTTCTCCACCCACCCGGAGAAGGCACGCCACCCTTTCCCAGTGGAGAACCATGGCCTTGGTCTTGGAGGTGCTGAGAGGGGGACGAGTTGTGATGTAAATGTTTTCAGTTGAACCTGCTGAGTGCGGCCAGAGAGATATGATTTAAACCATTCCAGGGGTGTGTCGGATAGTCCAATGGCGGCTAATCTGTCAATGAGGATGGTGTGGGAGATTGTGTCAAAGGCAAGCACTCAGGTGGAGGAGGATGAGGATGGTAAAGAGTCCAGTGTCAGCAGCCATGAGGAGGTGATCTTGAGAAGAGCTGTTTCAGTGCTGTGAGATGGACGAAAGCCAGACTGGAATTGTTCATAGAGATTAGAGATTTTTCTAGGATTTTGGAGAGGAAAGGGAGATTGGAGATGGGACGAAGGTTGTTGAGATTGTTGGGGTCAGCAACCAGGTTTCTTGAGAATTGGGGTTACAGTGGCAGATTTGAGAGATAAGGGAACAATACCAGAGGTGGAAGAAGAATCGACAATAGCAGTTTGTAGCATTGTCCAATAGCATGGAGCCACAAACTGATCCATGAAGATTTAAAAATGAATGATTGATTTGAGGCCTGGCGTTTGCTCGGCAACCTCCAGCTGCTGGCGATGTCCTGCCTGACAGTGCCATCTCCTGGGGATGAAAGAGCAGGCACTGGTAAACACAGAGCTGGTTCTCCTGATGTCGGCCAACCCCAGGAGAAAACCGAGGGAAGAGAAAGTGGGGCAGAGGGAAGAAAAGACAGATTTAGAGATAGAAGAATGAGGAAATTGGGTTAAAGGCATATTTTGTCCCCTCAAAGACATTCTTCAGCCTGTGCGTTTTAAGCGGATGTTGAGATACCCAACACAAAAGATATTAATGCAAAAAACATGAACAAGTTTCAACTGCGAGGAAAGGAGAGAAAACATGAGGTAACTGCTGCATCTTGGCAGCCTTCTGCCAGACATCTGGGTTTTTATTACCACTCAGAATAAATAGACTCTTTATTACTCAGAGCAATTATGAATTTAAATGAGGAGAAAATAGGAAGGAAACTGCAGCAGAACATAAAACAAATAAGAATATAAACACAGCAAACTCTGCAGTCGCGTATGTGCACGTACGTCCACCTACAAACGTAAATTTTGATTTGAATTTGATTTGAATATTGTTATTTCGAACATGCATGTTAAAAAAAAGAATACAAAAAAAGTACAAAAAGTACAAATATATATATATATATATATATATATATATATATATAAAACAAAACAAACGCCCAGCATTTAGTTGTGCTACTATGTATATATGTAATAATAGAAGTAATTATAATGTACAGTATTAGATCATAATTACTTTACAATAATACTACAATATAATAGAGAACAATAGACAATATAAGAGTAGATATGCTATATATACACTGGTTCATATATTTACCCCAATTATATACACAAAAACAACCATAAATCTATATATCTACATATAACTATAAATCAATATATATTAATAGAGATATAGATATATAAATACTGTACGTATAATATAACTCAATATATCTCTATACATACCTACATATAACATATCTATATCCATAATATGAATCTATATATCTACAAATATTAATAAATGTACATATCTACATGTTTATTCGCATCTGTATTTTGAAAAAAAAAGTTTCTTTGTACCTTTTTTTTAAATAAATAAATGTCTTAATATTTGTCATCGTGCAATACCTTCTCTGGCCACCAGGGGGAGAGAGAGTTGCAAGTGACAGTTTCACTTCCAAACAAACAAATCAATCAAATGTATACTTTTAATTGCATTCTGATTTGATTGAAAGTGCTTATTCTGCAGTGAAAATCAAAACTAATTAAAAAAAGAAGAAAGTTTTTAAATTGAAACTGTCATCAAACATCTGGATTTAGTTTCATCGACTTCTGACACATTTCTTCTTAGCTCAATGACACATTTACCTCAGATTAAACTTGTATTCTCTTAAAAAGAGTTCTGCAAACTATGATTAACCATAGTCCTGTAAAAACCTCCAAGTACTTTATCTATATTCTTCTGATAAGGTTTCCCCCTTGAACCTCCATCCCTCCTTTTGTTTCTCCTAAATGAAATACACTTTTCTGTCGTCACGGCAGCCACCTCCTCCATCCCTGTCGTGTCACAGCCGCTGATGCCACCGTTCCCACCCAGTTTGGAGGTCCACCCATTTCCAGGTCTCGTGGGTTTCTGAGAGAGACGATAATCTTCTCCATCCTTCTTCTCAGCAAAGACTCAAACCTGGTTCCGAACACATCGTCAAAACACAGCCACAATCAACGGACTTAGACTTTATTTGTGAGATGTTGATGTGTTTTTAGCAGTTTTTTTTGGTCACGTGTAACCAGAGAGAGAGGGAGGTGAATGTTGTGCAGCATGGATTTATAACTCATGGTCTCTTAGCTGAATGTCTGCGGGTTAACGCCTCCTAACAAGGTTTTCCTCCACATGCCATGCAGCATGATGACAACAAAGCGAGACACTTGCCACTTCCCCACCATCGACCCAAAGCTGAGCGTATTGAGGCTGAACTGGGCCGGTTGCTCTACCGTTGTGACGTCCAGAGGTTAAACTGCAACTTTACATGTTTATAGAAGTTAAACTGCAACTTTAACACGTCCACAGTCTCAGCTGTGTCTAGGTGGGAAAACCCAGCCAGCTGCTGCAAATGCTAAGATGGGTTGACTGGAGCCAGAAAATTAGAATATTGTGATAAAGTCCTTTATTTTCTGTAATGCAAAAATGCACCACCCCTAAAATCAGGAAGCTGAGAGCCAAAAGCTGTTTTAATTTCAGCTGTAGCGCTGTTAATATGCCACTTTATTAAGTTTTAATATTTTTCAGTTGTAAAAGTAACCGTTAAGATCCCCAACCTGGGCTCAGTTTATCCAAATAACGCCTGTTAAGAAATTTGATCTGATGTTTTCAGAGATGATAAGAGCCGCCGGCTCGGAGCAGCAGCAGCAGCTCACGGCCGGGTCAACCTGCGCCGTCGTCCCGGGGAGAAACCTGCAGCTCTGTGGAGAATTACCACTGGCTGAAATAAATAATTTAGGAAGATAAATGTTGGTTTAATAGATGAAATCTAAGAGTTGTAGCTACGCCTAAAATAAAATATATATTTCTCGCTAGAAATGTAATCAAAACGCATTTTTATGCAGAAACTAACTCAAAATATTGATTTTATTCACTAAAAAATAAGAAATGTCTGCCATGTTTTTTTTTTTGAATCAGTCCGCAAATGACGACGAAAGGAATTCTGGGAATTTTGTCTGGCCCTAGTTCAGCTAGTGAGCATTCGAAATCCCTCGATCCGTAGGGACAGTCTCATAGCCACTACCCTCGTTTTCTCCACTACCCCTAGGTGGAAAGAGGAATTGGGACACCACTACCCTCAAGGGAACGAGCAAAATTTAGGGGTTGTGCTGAAAAGTAGGGGTAGTGGGAGTATTGGGACAGGGCCTAAGAGTTTTTTCCAGCTAAGTAGCAGCCAGGTGCTGGTGCTCGGGTGCAGGTGATCACCTGGTCAGCAGCAGGTGTGCAGGCCTCCACAAAGGTAAGGCTCTAGGGTATTCAGGTGGGTATTACACGATGCCAAGAAGAAAAGACATCTTCAAGAAGCAGCTGTTGCCAGTAAAGGAGGGTCATTTCTGCGCTGGACTTCCTCTGAGGAGAAGGACTAAGTGCTGCTTCAGGTAACTAGTGAGGAGTACTCACATGTACCAGACAACATGTGATACTTGTATCGTAAAACAGAAACATTATGATCTCAAGCTGTTGCTGGTGAAGGTGGTTCAACAAGCTGATGAATAATGGAGTGTTTTTTACTCGCCGCTTCAGCGTTTCTGCTAAATAAATCATGAGGTGGTGTCATGTGCCGGTTATCTGACGTTGTATTTAGTAAATACGGGGACCTGGAAGGAACTGGACGCTTGTTTGTACCTTCACATGAGTGAAACCTTGTGGAAGTGATGCTGCACCTGAGGCAGCTCCACACGCCGGTCCCAGGCCGACCTGCAGAGCCGGCCCAAGGCATGAGCAAACTAAGCGGCTGCTTAGGGCCCTGTGACCCCTAGGGGGCCCCCAAGAGTTAAAAAAATAAATAAATTATAATTTTTACATAAACACACATATTGACGAGGTACTGTTTATCTAAGTTGAGTGATTTTTAATTATAGTTCTAGTTTTTGTAGTACTAAGTTGTTGTTTGCTGTTGCAGTTTATTTAAAACCAAAAATAAAGTAGATAACGTGTTTACAGTAAATGGTTTATAAATTATCTATTTTATTATTTAGTTTCCTTTAGTAGGCCTACAGGACTGTCTCAGAAAATTTGAATATTGTGATAAAGTCCTTTATTTTCTGTAATGCAATTAAAAAAACAAAAATGTCAAACATTCTGGATTCATTACAAATCAACTGAAATATTGCAAGCCTTTTATTATTTTAATATTGCTGATTATGGTTTACAGTTTAAGATTAAGATTCCCAGAATATTCAATTTTTTTGAGATAGGATATTTGAGTTTTCTTAAGCTGTAAACCATAATCAGCAATATTAAAATAATAAAAGGCTTGCAATATTTCAGTTGATTGGTAATGAATCCAGAATGTATGACATTTTTGTTTTTGTAATTGCATTACAGAAAATCACAATATTCTAATTTTCTGAGACAGTCCTGTACACTGTAGATGACACTCAGTATCACACTTAGTACTATATCACTTTAAATATTAAGTGTAAATCAACCCCAGGCCGCTCTTGTAGCTGAATTTGCTCCATTTCAGATTAAAAACCATAGATGGGTAAAAACCTGCCAGGCTGACAATAGGATGATGGAAACAACAACTGCTGCAACTGTGCAACTCTTTGACCTTTGACCTGTTGCTTCTCTGTGTGGCCAGTAGGGGCAGTTCCTGACTTTGATAAATATCAATTGTAAGATTCTTCTGCAAGTTTGTTAATCTGTTGTCTGTTTCCATGGTCTTAATCCCTGTGGATTACAATCTAACTACCACAAAAAGTTCTTACATCTAGTTTTACAAGTGTATTTGTAATGACAGGGAAGAACATGAAATAAGTTTATAGTGGGTGTGTGAATGATCAATAATCAGTATTATTGGCAGTAATAGAGGGCCCCAAAATCAAATTTTGCTTAGGGCCCCATGCAGAGGTGTCAAGTAACTAAGTACAAATACTTTGTTACCTTACTTAAAGGTATTGTGACATGAAAAACACATTTTTCTTGATTTTTTGTGTTTTGTTGGGTGTCTTGACATCAATTACACCCAAAAAAAACGAACTTTTAACATTCAGTGTATTGTGTGCTTTCTGGGATTTTCCGCACAATTATGCAAAAACGGCGCATCAGGTTTGCTGGCGGGTTGTTACGTATAGACCCGCTAAATCACCGCCCCCTCCACCCAGCTCCCTGTCTCCTCTCCAGCGCACCATAAAGGCTGATTTATGGTTCCGCGTTAAACCGACGCAGAGCCTACGGCGTAGGGTTACGCGGCGATGCGCACCGTACGCTGAACCCTACGGCGTAGGCTCTGCGTCGATTTAACGCGGAACCATAAATCAGGCTTAACACGGAGCTGTTTAGAGCCTCTTTTGTTCTAATCACCGGAGGAAAACTGCTAAGAAGACCCGCAGCCACTGACTGGACTTAAGATAAGGGGACACTGCTGCTTCCCATGCCTTTATTTTTGTGATTGTTTGTGTGGACTGTCTGCTTCGCCGTGCTGCTTTTCCGTGCATGCTTCGCCTGTCGCTCCCGGCTTAACTCTCTGACGCCGCTGTTAGCGTATTGCTTGCGGGGAGCTACGGTGCTGCCTTCCAGTCCTCTGGTCACGGACTTCTTCCCCGGGCTGTAGTCGCCCTGTCTGGGCTGTGTGTGTGGGTGTTTGTGGTTCGGTGTGCGCGCGTGTGTGTGGAGACGGCAGAAGTGTGTAGCAGTTGGGTTGGAGGAGGTTTGGAGGAGGAGCGGAGCAATGATTGACAGGAAAGGGGGAAAAGGAAGCGTTTTTCACGGCGCAAAAAAACACTGTCATAAAAAGCCAGGCATGGAGTACTGGAGTGAAGTTTTTCTTGTTACACCCTTTTAGACACATTTGAGGGATATTGGCCAAGACTTTTAATAGTGTTAAAAGCATGTTAAAAATTATGTCACAATACCTTTAAGTAGAAATTTTGATTATCTATACTTCACTGGAGTAATTATTTTTCAGACGACTTTTTACTTTTACTCCTTACATTTTCACGCAATTATCTGTACTTTTTACTCCTTACATTTTAAAAACAGCCTCGTTACTCGTATTTCATTTCGGCCTTTAAAAAAAAAACTATCCAATTAAATTGCTCCATCCGGATAGAGTGAATTTGGTTGTGGTTGTTTCAGATGTTCTTGTCCAGTTTTGTTCTCACATCAGATTCCTGCAACTAAACTTGGATGTACATTCCAATAAAGGTTAGGATAAATGATAACATGCCTCTGAAGTTTGACTTTTTGCACCATTACAATACTTATAGGCAACTAGTCATCATATCTCCTGCTCTCTGAAACACATGTTAATGCTCAATAGTACACATATATGGTTCTTTAATATATTTGCATTATACTAAGATACATTCATTTTCAATGGCTTTTGTCCTTAATTGGTTTTTCCCCCTTACGTTACTTTTACTTTTATACTTTAAGTAGTTTTGAAACCACTACTTTTATACTTTTACTTGAGTAAAAAACTTGAGTTGATACTTCAACTTCTACAGGAGTATTTTTAAACTCTAGTATCTATACTTCTACCTGAGTAATGAATGTGAATACTTTTGACACCTCTGGCCCTATGGAGGCTTGGGCCGGCCCTGCCGACCCGCACGATGATGGGATGGAAGGGGAAGGTGCGAGGACGGAGCGACCTCTTAATGTGGTCCAATACTGCCCTCTGGTGGTCTCACCTGGCATTACAACCACATTTAGAAGTCTTTGTTAATCACTAAACACAGGCTCATTTAGTGCACAGTCCACGTGACGGATCCTTATCAGCACTTCTGCTCCGGTGACGTCACATGAGCCATCACTGCTGCGGACAGTGATACAAATTATCTCCACGTTACATTCTGTCCAGCACTTTTGTTTTCAGATGTAAAGTGTGTCAGCGATTAAGGAGCAGATACCAAGCAGACATGGTAATGTTTGTTTATTATTATAGAAAAATAGTTTATATAAAAACAAATAAGTTAGGAATTTCAGAAGCTGCTTTGTAAGTTTCCTCTATTATAACGTCTCTTGCCCTCGACACACTTTTTCCTCTCTCATTCCCACACGCACACACACATCCTCTCGGGGTCACTTCACAGTCCTTTTAAAGATTTCCATGCTGTTATAAATTAATCCTTCTCGTCTCGTCCGCGCACACTTCTCCCAACCACCAACAAGAGCTTCGAGCATTTCTAGTCCCTTCTTCACTCGGCGTGCGCCCCCCGGCTACTTCCCGTAGAACATCTCCATGAGCACCTCCTCGATGTTGACGCTGCCGATGACGGGCCTGAAGAAGAGCTGCGCCACCACGGGGGGGCTGATGGCGCGCAGCATGGACAGCGCGATCAGCAGCTTGGCGAAGCGCGTGGTGTCGTCGCGGTGGATGAGCCGGACGTGCTCGTTCAGAGCCTGGTGCGCCTCCCGACGCAGCGACTGGATGTAGTGCAGGCAGCGCAGACCCTCCAGATCTGGGGTGGGGGGGGGGGCAAACACAGTGAGAAAAGTTGAGCTGCAAGCCTCTGGATTATTAATGGGTCTTATTTAGCTGGTTTTTTTTTTTGCAAGTTCATTTGGATTTGACTTGTTTTATTTATCATGTCCTGCGCAACTTTTTGTGAAACTGGCACCAGACAAATAATTTGTCTGTAAAGACATTAAGACAATCATTTCCAGATAAACAACTTCTGATATTGTTACTTTAGCAGTGGCGCCAACAGGGGGAGGGCCAGGGGTGGCCACGCCCCCCTTCAAATTTGCTGGCCACTCCACTGGCCTCAATAAAAAAAAAAAAAAAACATTTGCCAGTCACGTAGATTCTATCGTCAGTTATGCGTTTCATCCCAAATCTTTTGGGCAAAATGCATATCAGTAGGTGTTTCTTTAAGTATTTCTGAGCCTCATAATAATAATAAAAACTCTCTCTCTCTCTCTCTCTCTCTCTCTCTCTCTCTCTCTCTCTCTCTCTCTCTCTCTCTCTCTCTCTCTCTCTCTCTCTCTCTCTCTCTCTCTCTCTCTCTCTCTCTCTCTCTCTCTATATATATATATATATATATATATATATATATATATATATATATATATGCCTTGGGTTTTTACCAACATGGTATTAACCATTAATATATATGCAGACAAGTTAGAAAGTAAAAAAAAAAAAAAAATGAATGCTTTATCAGTCCCCTAATGATACCAAAGACAATATTGTGAAACATTGACAGATATCCTGTACATGAGTCTAAACCAGGATATGCACCAGCATCTAATATGTAATTTTCTGAAGGGGGTGGGTAACTTCATGAGCTGATAACTATGAGCTGCCACTCAGGAAGGTTATCATACCAAAATATCATATACAGGCATGATCTTTTCAAAAATCATAAGTAAGTTTGGTCACCTTGAGTGGTACTGACAAGTTAAATTTTGGGCTCTGGCCCCTGGACTATTTTTGGAGGCGCCCCTGTACTTAAAGACTGATTTATGGTTCCGCGTTACACCAACGGAAAGTCTACGGTGTAGGGTACGCAGCGACGCACACCCTACGCCGGTGTCGTGCCAAAAAGTGATTGCCTGCCATAATCTGATTTCTGGCCGCGGGAGCGCGCACAGCAGCCCGTTGGGCGATATGGCTAAAACGTCAGATTTTCAGATTATGAAGCTCAAGAATGAGATCAAGTCATATTTAGGCAGAAACAACTTTTCATTAACTGTATTTGGCCTTCAATCAATTTTTGGCAGGTGAAAATGCCTATTTTGTGTTGTATGGGTCCAGTGGCGTCAATTCAGTCAAAGCTAAGGTATGGCAAGGTTACGAGTCACAGAACTTAACTAGAGTATCAATCAACACGTCCAGCAAATACTCATCACAGAAGTCTGATATGGAGCTTATCTGTGTGGTCAAGAAAATTGAAACTTTTTCAAGTCTCGATCACTGCAAAAACTCAAAATCTTACCAGGAATATTTGTCTTATTCTAGTTAAAATGTCTCATTTTTAGTCAAAAAATCTCATTACACTTAAAACAAGAGTCATTACCAGAAAAATAACTTGTTATTTGACCATTTTCACCTGTTTCAAGTACATTTTCACTTGAAATAAGTAGAAAAATCTGCCAGTGGGACAAGATTTATCTTCTCATTACAAGCAAAACAACTTGTTCCACTGGCAGATTTTTCTACTTATTTTAAGTGAAAATCTACTTGAAACAGGTGAACATGGTTGTTTTTTAGTCTTGTCTTAAATGTAATGAGATTTTTTTTGACTAAAAATTAGACATTTTAACTAGAAATAAGACAAATATTCGTGTTAAGATGAGTTTTTGCAGTGTATAATAACTAGTGAAATCGATCATGTTGTTCTGATTTGCATTTGTAGTTATTCTATATGTATTTAGTAATAATCAATACAAGGAGACAGAGAAATTCCATAAATGTATTGAAAAAACAAACATTTACATTTAACCCTTGAAGCCAAGGTGTGGCGGCTGCCGTACCTTGCCATACCCAATTGACGCCCCTGTATGGGTCCTTTAAAAGAGTTAAAAGCAATCCTGTGGGCTCTAGTGTTTATATTATGAAGCTCAAGAATGAGATCAAATCATATTTAGGTAGAAACAACCTTTCATTAACGGTATCTGGCCTTCAATCAATTTTTGGCAGGTAAAAAGACCCATTTTCAGGGGAGAAATCAGATTCTGGCAGGCAATCACTTTTTGGCACGACAGGGGAACTTTGCGCGATGGAACCAGCGAGACGCACCTGGGTTGAAGAGCACGGCCCCCTTCAGGTACGCGTACTCCTTGGTGGAGATGTCCACGCTCCAGCACTTCCTCAGGAAGGCTTTGATGGCTTCGATGTCGTGCACGGAGACCCCCGGGGCGGCGGCGGCTGCAGCGGAGACCCCCCGGCTCTGGCTCTGGCTCTGGTCCCCGCCGTGCCGGCTGCCCGTGAGGATGCGCTGCAGCATGCTGGGCTCCACGGTCTCCGCCGTCTCGAAGTCCACCCGGTCCTGCGCCAGCCCCAGCACCAGCAGCGGCGCCCAGGCGCTCCGGATCAGCGTGAGCTGCTCGTGCTCGGGCAGCTCTCGGAAACACGGCACGTTCTTGACGAAGCGCAGCGTCTTCACCAGCACCGCGGACGCGGCTTTGCAGGTGACCTGCGGGGCGCGCAGGACGCCGCGGCGGCGCGTGGACCCGCAGGAGCAGGCGGCGGTCTGGGTCTGGACCTGGAGCTGGTGCTGGGGGTCCGGGGCCCCGGGGGGGGTCTTCTGCAGCAGCTGCTGCAGCGAGGGCTGGGAACACTGGGAAGAAGGCGGTTGCTGCGGCTGCTCCTCCTCTGCGCTCTTCAGGATGCTGTACAGAATACTGCCGTGGGTGCGCTCTCCGGCTCCGCGGCAGCGGCAGCTCTCCAGCGCGGCCATGACCGCCGGGCCGGTGGCCGGTGGCCGGGGGGGTCAGAGACAGAGGGGAGCCTGTTTTTATTGGCCCCTGATTTGGCCCCAGCCAGAGAAGGGCAGTGTGAGCCGCCGTCCTCCACCGTGCGCTCTGACTGCGCGCTCAGACTCCTCTGCGTAATTCTTCCACCTCCCCAAACCTCATGCGCCTCATGCGCCTCCTCTTTCCAATCCCAGCCTCTTTCCCTGCTCTCTCTCTCTCTCACGCTGCTCACAGCTTTCAGGTTTCTTACAAAGGCGGTGTCTCTCTGCTACGGAAGAGTATTATTAGGGCCAGGCAGGAGAAAAATAAAAATAATATTTTAGAGGAGGAAGATTTTTTTTCATTATGCACTTTGAGAAAAAAGTCGAAATGTCGAGAAAAAAGTCGAAATGTCGAGGAAAAAAGTCGAAATGTCGACAAAAAAGTCGAAATGTCGAGGAAAAAAGTCGAAATGTTGAAAAAAAGTCGAAATGTCGAGTAGAAAGTCGAAATGTCGAGAAAAAAGTCGAAATGTTGAGAATAATGTTGAAGTACAATTTCAAGAAAAAAGTCAAAATTTCGCGGAAAAAGTCAAAATGTTGAGAAAAAAGTCGAATTTTTGAGAAAAAAGTCAAAATGTCGAGATTAATATTGTAATAAAATTTCGAGAAAAAAGTCGAAATGACGAGATTAATGTTGAAGTACGAATTCAAGAAAGAAGTCAAAATGTTGAGAAAAAAGGCAAAATTTCGACTTTATTCACGAAATTTCGACTTTATTCTTGAAATTGTATTTGAACATTAATCTCGACATTTCGACCTTTTTCTCAACATTTCGACTTTTTTCTGGAAGTGCACAATAGAAAAAAATCTTCCCCTCTCAAATATTTTTTCTGCATGGCCCTAATACTCTTCCGTAGTCTGCCTCTCACCAATCTCACTAAAAAAGCTCAAATCCGACACCAACGTGACCTCAACTATTCATCCTCTTAAAGCAGCACAGTGTAACTTTCAGCTTTTGTTGAGTTTGGCGGCTCCTTTGGACAAAAGCGGTAGTGCTTTACCAGAAAGAACACTACGTTTCCCATGAGCACCAGCGCGTACTGCCGGAAAGATCCTGTCCCGTCGCGTGCATTTGTTTTGAGAGAAGACGGGACGCTTTTCTGTTTCACCAAGTGAACAGACGGAACGCAAAAAAAAAAGATGTTAAACTACTGGAAAGGAACTGGAATTTACCGGGATACCTTAAACAAGGGAGCCAGGCACCGGTATATGGAGAAAATAATGATTATTAACGGGTTGGGTTCATATGAAATCCCTATCAAAGAGTGGAGCTCTGATGAGGATTTACTGCCGCAGTTCTGCAGAACCCACGTTTTAGGCTACCTTGTTTAGGAGTGTTTGGCAGCTGCTTTGGTAAATGTTTGACTCGCCATGTGTTTCAATAAATTTGTATAATAGTACAACATACAGTACATGTTTTGTATAACTCTTACTTCTCTTTTCTTTTTTTTTGACTGCTATATTATGCTGAAGAGGCTCCGAGGCGTGAGCAATATTTTTGTTTTCCTTGTGAGATTATTTTTTTCCTCTGCAGCTACAAATAGAGTTAATATTTCTTTTATTTATTTATTTTTCTATTATTATTATTAGGCTCAGAATTACTTAAAGAAACGCCGGCTGATATGCATTTGGCCCAAATAATTTGGGATGAAATGCATAACTGACGATAGAAACTATGTGACCGGCAAGTGTTTTTTTTAAGGCCAGTGGCCAGTGGGGTGGCCATCAAATTTGTAGGGGGGGGGTGGCCACCCCTGGCCCAGCCCTTGGTGGCGCCACTGCGTTCATCAGCCAAAAAATAAAAATACAGACCAGAGATGGATTTGAAGGCTTAATTATTAAAGGGACAATTTATATGATTTTTCTGGGAAAAAAAGCAGCAGGAAGAGCTGAGCTGTGAAGGCCAACTTCCATCCTTGAGTTGGACACACTGATATTGATTTAACCGTGAAAACCGGAGGTGGTGAATTATGATGTCATGGCTCAGCGCTCCCCTCTCATCTGCCACTGAAGGAGGATGGGGAGTATCAGGGGAGGAGGGGGGGGTCAGTGAATGGGAGACAGATAAGGACAGGTTAGGATAAAGCAGATGAATTAGGGGGTTATCTTAATTACTCCTGAGAGGGATCACAGGTTGTGGTTGGCTGCTACCTGAAAGGGAGGGGAAGGAACAGGAGTCTAACCAGGTATAGGCCATGCAAACGATGCATCCCAGAATAATGCAAGCGTTGGGAGCGGAGGTCATTTCTTACTGGGCTAAGGTCTGAGCAGCCGAGTCGTATATGAATGCACAGCATTCATGGAAACCCCAGCGCTCCTCGCTCGGCTGCTTTGAAGGACTCCAAACACATAGATGAAAAACTTCTGCTGTAGTCGAGCTGCAACGCCGTTCAGAGGTCGAAACGTCTGCGTATTGATTTAGCTCAAAGAAAAAAACAGATTTTCACATGTTTATACCAAGGCCGCGGCAGGATAAACAGCCTTCACTCAGCCCGTCTCTTCTACAGCTCAAGGCCCGCGCGGCGCAGGTTATAAAAATCCTCCCGTCTCAAGGAGAGATTACATTATGTCTTGTTGCAGAAGCAGAGAGCTGAAAAGAAACCTCTCCGCTGCGTTTTCTCTTGTTCTTGATCCCCTCTTTCTGTCTCCGCCTCAAGCGTCTTCCCCTCCGACGGAGGTGACATGTCCGTCCTGGACGTTTTACCTCTGACCTCCAGCTCAACGCGTTTGAATGTGTGATGCTTTATTTCAAAGGAGAAGGCAAGGCAAGTTTATTTGTAGAGCACAATTCAACACAAGGTAATTCAAAGTGCTTTACATCAACATTAAAAGCGGCAAGACACAATTAAACAGTAAATAATAAATAAAATGAAATACAATGATAAGAAAAGAGGAAAAAATAATAAAAAGCACAAGTTAAAAAGTAAGGGCAGTAGAGTCCAGCAGGTACATCTCATTCTTACAATGGCAAGAATTACGTTTCTATACGGTCCAAACGTACAAAGACCGGGTCAAATACAGTATTACAAAAGTAATCTGTAACAATTCGTACGGTGAATTAAACCAATTTGACAATTCTATGCCACAATGCCTGTTTCCAGGTCTTATTTCACACGAGAATTACGTTTCTATACAGTCAAAACGTACAAAGACCGGGTCAATGGCAAGAGGAGAAGGTGTCAGACTCAACCAAAAACACCAATGGCGCTTTTCCACTAGTACCTACTCAGCGCGCCCCGGCTCGGGACGGCTCGTCCCGGCTCCACCCGCTTTGTCCTCGTTTGTTTTTCCACACCCAGGTGAGAAGTGGGCCGGTTGGGGTGAAGCTGCTGTGACGTACTCGATTGCGCAACCCCTTTGTTTGTGTCGGCGCTGATGAGAAATCAGCTGGAGCCGCGAGCGGCTGAGAGTAAAACAGAGCGCCTGTGGATCTGATTGTTCCTTATTGCCCGTGTACATCCCTTTTTTAATTCTCTCGTCAGTCACCAGGTTTATGAACATCTGCACCTCAGAGTTGGATCACCAAACAGACGTTTGCGCTGTATAATAAAATCGCCGCGAGTCGCTCTCGCGCTGACTCCCGCTTCCTGATTCAAACGTATGACGGCCCCGCCCCCCGACCAATCAGTGGCGCGGAGGGTGGTGACGTCAGATCCAGGGCCGGCTCAGCCCGGTTAGAACCTCGGCAGCCTCGGTACAGAAAAAGTATCTGCTTGGCACGGCTCCACCCGCCTCGGCCCGTAGTGGAAAAGCGCAAGACGGGGGCGTGGCGGGTAGAAGCGCGCTGAGTAGGTACTAGTGGAAAAGCGCCATAAGAGGCTCACCTGCTGGAGGGTTTCTAACACTCAGACACACACGCACACCCATCAATACGTCTATACACACATCTGTTTATTTGTTTATTTAAAAGGATCCCCATTAGCTGACGCTAAAACGAAAGCCAGTCTTCCTGGGGTCCACACAATAAAAATACAAAATCAAATATACAATCTCAATTCATAAAGTACATTAAAAGAATTTAAATAAAATTGCAAATAAGAAATAAAGAAAAACATCATACAAATCATGTATAATTTGATTGTATTGATCTCACTCAATCAGATGCTATATGATGTTAAGGCGATGACAACAAATACATTCTTAGTCTTCGTTTCAAATCAGCCTCTTTTGATGTTGTTCGGGCCTACACTAATATGAATGAATATTTGAACAATAAGTTATATTATTATAGAGGAATGTAGGCATCTGAGTGTTAATAATTCTATGGAAATATGTACAGGTAAGTACATCCTCTCCTCAACCCTGCGCCAGGAGAGACGTTCATGCATTTCTGCAACTCTTGTTCTTGGAGAACAACAAAGAACAAGTGTTGCAGCCTTGTTTTGAGCCACTTGTAGTTTTTTTAGAAGACTGTTGGATGCAGCAGACCAAACAACTGAACAGTAATCTAAATGACACAAAACCAACAAACCAACAACTTGACGAAACCACTGTGTGTTGAGAAATGGTGCACATTTACGCGTTACGGCTGTCAGTCACATCCGTCCATCTCATCTTTCATGCAACGTTTGCATCATTGTTAACTGCAATTCCACAAAAATCCTTTAGCTCTTTTTCTACAATCAACCATTTTCATTTCTTTGAGCTTTTCCTTCATGGATCTGCAGTCTCAAGTCCACGTAATCCCTGACCACTCCACGTCCACCGACGTGCTTCACAGCTGCTGCTTCACCTTCTCCAGCATCAGGGCCGGCTGGCCCACAGTGGGCGATAGTGCCCTCCCTAAGACACACGGGAAAAAGAGAAAAAAGCAGTTTATTTTGCGGTCCTTAGTCTTAATATTATTGTCCAATCAGCAACCTGATTCATGCTGCCGATCCCACAGTGACATTCAGGCAGCCTGAATGTCACTTTCCAACCAGAAGCCCGGCCTCCTTGGGGCGATTTTGGTGGGATTCAAAATCTTCCCAGACGCCCTCTTAGACTTGCATAATGAGTCTTTTTTTTCATAATTTTGACCCTACCATTCATTTCTACGGGCTCCAGGAGCACTTGCCCCTAACGTGATTTTCATCATACGTACCGATGCGAGCTCGGACGATACGTACCGCGCTTTTGTGTGTGAAAAGACCAACGTCATCATGGCTGCCAACTCAAACAACTCCATCGTTTCTGAGGGAATTACCGTTTATACGTAGAAATAATGTGGATAAATTGGCTATAAAAGAATCGTGACCCCCCCCAGACCAAATTTAAATATCAAACAGGTGACAAAAAAAGCGGGAAAGAGGGAAAACATACAATCGCAGTTTTAACCGGAGCTGGTTCCAGCGGGTAAAGTGGCTATGCAATGTAACACTGACTGCGTTTACAGCACTCAATAACCCTTAAAGCGGGGCAATAATTGACAGGACGCGTTTTTCACTGCGCAAAAAACACCGTCATAAAAAAAGCCAGGCATGGAGTACTGGAGTGAAGTTTTTCTTGTTACACCCTTTTAGACACATTTGAGGGATATTGGCCAAGACTTTTAATAGTGTTAAAAGCATGTTAAAAATTATGTCACAATACCTCTAAACACTAATAACCCCTTTGAATAAGCGGAATTTGCTCATATTCCGGTTTTTAAAAACCCGAATATGACCCCTGGGTTACTCCTTTTAAAACCCGAATATTCGGTCATGTAAACGCCAAACGGAATATCCCCATCAAACGCAGGAATTTGTTTTCTGCGCATGCTCTGTTCACAAGGAATCCTGGTCTTTTGAGTCCAGGAAGTTCTTATAAACACGGAGAAACCAAGACCAGGAGGAGACTAATCACTTCATAAATGTAATGAAGGATATGAACATTTATGCATTTGTAGACGGTAGAAAGTACCGGGATAGAGAGATTTACAAGAAGGTGAGCGAAAAGTTGCGCGAAGCAGCATTTGTTTTGAATTTGGATACAGGAAGAAGAAGCGGAAATTACGCTAATGCGTCATCACGTTCTCCGTGCTTTGCTGGTTTGGTCCAGATATCCCGAATGATTTACCATGTATACAGGGATAACCCTGTTTGCTCACGCATGTAAACGGAATATTCCCAATGTTTCAGTTACCGGAATATTAGCAATAACCCGAATTTTGACTGCATGTAACCGTCACTGTAAGTTCACTATCTGACTTTTATTTATTGTTATTTTACCCATTGAATGGGTGATCTTGTCCATCTTCGCAACAGTTGCCCCCCCTTGAGAAATTTGTCAGTAGCCACCACTGTCCACCACGCAATCACGTCGACCATCACTGATTCATCTCTCCGGAAAACTCTCTTCTCACTTGCCGCTGCAGCCGCTCTGTCATCGAGATGCAGACTTCACCTGAAACTTCTGGTTCTTTCTCAAGACTCCTTCTGGTATCAGTCTGCTCTTGAATTCACCGACAGGGATTTCAGATTTATGACACAAGTAAATAACAATATTCAAATGTCAATTTCTGTTATTTGATGTAGAAATGAGTGAGCAGCTGTGTGCATGTGATTGTGCGCTGCGGCGCGCAGACAGCCTGAGGGAGAGAGCAGCAGCCGAGCTGCAGTTTTTTTTGTCTGGAAGCAGAATTTAGAGCAAGGTCAGAACCAGAGAGCATATTTACCCAGACGAGGGCCATGGGAAAATGAGAGCAAACCTGGACGAGCTAGACGGGACTGTGAGACAAAGTGAAGCGTTGCTTCAGCAGATGTAGGATCTCTCCGAGGGTTAAATGAAGCTCCGTTAGTTTAGGAAAGATGTAAACTGTGAGTAGGACTCGGTGCATCTTCCCAGATGCACCGACAGAGAAAGTGGTGCTTTGCAACAACATTTTCCCTCATAAACAATACTAACTTGTAACATTTCAAATGGACGAATCTCAGATAAACTCGACGCCGGCTGGGTTTTTACGCGCCGCTGCAGCACTTAGCATTTCCCGAAGCCCATCACACAAATTAAATTTTCAGGTTGCCGTGACCCAAGACGACAGCTCTTTGGCACACGCAGTCTTCCTGGCCTTGAAACGCAAGCGTAGACGAGAAACACATGTGTTTTTGTTTGTTTTTATGTGTGTGCGTGTGTGTTTTTTTTTTTAACCAAACACTTGGACCTCAGACACCCACGGACACTTCTGACAGGTCTGAGGAAAAAGAGGAGACGAGAACGACTCTGTACCATTCAAGGTTTTGCATTAAATGCCTCTCCTGGAAAAGTCTTGCACGGCATTGTTTGTTGATTTGTTGGGCACTCTTCTGGCGGTTGCCATGGCGACTGCCTCCATTTTCTTTCTGAGGCTGCTCATATAAAGGGCCGTGTCCTTGTCTCCATAATAGTTACAAATTGAATACTGCACTTTCCAAGGACTCGTGTCACCAACTTACAGCTAAGTGAAAGTTTATGTGCGTGTGTGTGTGTGTGTGTGTGTGTGTGTGTGTGTGTGTGTGTGTGTGTGTGTGTGTGTGTGTGTGTGTGTGTGTGTGTGTGTGTGTCTGTGTGTGTGTGTGTGTGAGAGAGAGAGGGAGAGAAACAGAGAGAGAGGATTAAAGAAGACGAGCTGGCCTGAGATGTGCTGGATAAATGAGAGGTAAAGCGTGATGATGGTTTTGAAACATTGTTTTCTATTGTTCTTTACACAGATTAAAATCAAAACGGCACCAAATTGACAAAAAGAAAGATTTGAGGAAACAAAGGGAAGATGAGAAAAAGACGTTATCAAGTTAAAGGATCAGAATTTCAAGTAATAACACCCGCCAAAATAAAACAGCTGGGCGCTTCCTCGTCCCTTTGACTTCAAACAGAAACAGAGAATTCAATAAACCATCAACATCAGCACAATTTATATAAAAAGGAGTCAGCACATACTTTTTTCTTTCAAAAACACAATAAGTACATTTAAAAATATACTATTCTTGGTATTTGTATTGTATGACGGAGTATTAGGGCCAAACGAAGACAAAAAAAAAATGGAAATTACGAGAATAAAGTCGTAATATTTTGAGAATAAAGTCGTAATATTAAATATATTATAAATATATAAATATAACCTAAGAGTTCTCATAAATTATATTCTCATAATATTATGACTTTATTCTCATAATGTTACGACTTTAATCTCGTAATGTTACTACTTTATTCTCGCAATGTTACGACCTTATTTTCGTAATGTTACAACTTTAATCTCATAATATAACGACTTTATTCTCGTAATATTACGACTTTATTCTCGTAATGTTACGACTTTATTCTCGTAATTTTACGACTTTATTCTCGTAATGTTACGACTTTATGTTCGTAATGTTACGACTTTAATCTCATAATATAACGACTTTATTCTCATATTACGACTTTATTCTCATAATACGACTTTATTCTATTACGACTTTATTCTCACAACATTATGACTTTATTCTCGTAATTTTACGACTTTATTCTCATTATATCATGCCTTTATTCTCGTAATTTCCAATTTTTTTTTGTCTTAGTTTGGCCCTAATACTCCGTCGTAGTATTGTTAGCTGCAGCGGTACTAATCGTATTAGCGGTGTTTACGCGAAGATATTATTTCATTTCAGTTTTACAGATGTAACGCAGCCAGTCAGGAAAACATCTATTTATTTATTTATTTATGAGCAATTTTACTTAGTTTTCATGGGAGTCAAAGATAAAAACAAAAAACAGTGACGTTTCAAAGAGAGAGATTTGAGGAAACAAAGGGAAGATGAGGAAAAAAAAGACATTATCAAGTTAAAGGATCAGAATTTCAAGTAATAACACCCGCCAAAATAAAACAGCCGGCGCTTCCTCGTCCCTTTGACTTCAAACAGAAACAGGAGATGTTCAATAAACCATCAACGTCGGTACAATTTATATAAAAAGTAGTCAGTACATCCTTTTGTTTTTTTCAAAAACACAAAAAGTGCATTTAAAAATATATAATTCTTGGTATTTGTATCGTTAGCTGCAGTGGTACTAATCGTATTAGCGGTGATTAAATGACGATTTTACTTCACTTTAGTTTTACAGATGTAACGCAGCCAGTCAGGAAAACATCTATTTATTTATTTATTTATTCATTTATGAGCTATTTTACTTAGTTTTTCATGGGAGTCAAAGATAAAAACGAAAAGGGAAGAAGAGAAAAAGACATAATCAAGTTAAAGGATCAGAATTTCAAGTAATAACACCCGCCAAAATAAAACAGCCGGCGCTTCCTCGTCCCTTTGACTTCAAACAGAAACAGAGATGTTCAATAAACCATCAACATCGGCACAATTTATATAAAAAGTAGTCAGTACATCCTTTTGTTTTTTTCAAAAACACAAAAAGTACATTTAAAAATATATAATTCTTGGTATTTGTATTGTTAGCTGCAGCGGTACTAATCGTATTAGCAGTGTTTAAACGACGATATTATTTCATTTCAGTTTTACAGATGTAACGCAGCCAGTCAGGAAAACATCTATTTATTTATTTATTTATTTATTTATTTATTTATTTATTTATTTATTTATGAGCTATGTTACTTAGTTTTCATGGGAGTCAAAGATAAAAAAACGAAAAACAGTGACGTTTCAAAAGGATAAATGAAGAGATTTGATGTCTTTTTTGATGAAGCAACATAAAAATGCTTTGTTTAGTTATTATTTTATTCTGTATGTGTTAAAGTTGTTACACTTTATATAGAAACCTGCTTTAGCGTGCCACAATCCCTAGTCTGGGAAAGAAAAACATTTA
This sequence comes from Cololabis saira, assembly GCF_033807715.1. Classification (NCBI taxonomy): domain Eukaryota; kingdom Metazoa; phylum Chordata; class Actinopteri; order Beloniformes; family Belonidae; genus Cololabis; species Cololabis saira. The sequence continues at coordinate 42,049,577 of NC_084592.1, read as the reverse complement.
CATGCTGGAATGAGTATCATTTAATTTACATAAAAGGAAAGTTGAAGACAAGGTAACTTCATTCTTTACGACTGACTTTAGTCTGAAGGACAAACTTAATATTATCGTACCCCGTCTTTGTTAGACTACGGAGAATTGCATCACTGGACTGGAAAAAGCCGCCACCTATCTCACATGTTAAAGGGGACAAACTGTTCAGTTCGTAATTAATCTTCTGATATAAAAGTGTTTGCTGCAATCTGACAACAGACTTTAATCAGGAGCAGCGGCGGAGTGTTCTGGCACCACGGGGGAAATAAGGAGCCCGGCCAGACGTCCTAAATCTTCTTCTCTTAGTCGGTTTGCTCTGCATTCGCTTCGGTTTTTGAGGCGGCGGCACCGACGGGTGCAGAGGGAACTGGACACAACCGGTCAGGGAAATAACAGACGTCAACAACCCCCCCAGGCTGGCTCAGTGGCAGAAGCGCTGGTGAGAGGCTTTCGCTGGTGTTGCAGTAAAAACACGCCGGTGTTGTTGTCAGAGTGTTGTTAGCAGCTCTGGAGCCGTCGTGGCGGTGTTTCACAGCTGAAGGAATGTAGATAAAGTGCAAGAAATAAACGTTCCAGTGCATTGTGGGAGATTTCTGAAGTGCAGTAGTAAATAAGAAGGTTTTCAGCGGGTGAGAGGGTCAGCAGCCCAGATGCATCCTGGGAATTTGGTTCTAAGTCAGGGTACAGAAAGTACCCTGAAAGTATTTGTAAGACTGGCAACTTTTTCTAACTCTACGGAACCCTCTACTCCTTTGTTCAGAAAACTCAAAATTCTTTCAGTATATGACATAAATATTCATCAGATATGTGTGTTTTTATACAAACATATGTTTTGCCTTTTTCTTTACCACTATCGTTTACTAATTTTTTCAAATATAATTCTCAGATACATTCATATAATACTAGACAGGTTAATCATCTTCATCTTCCTTTTTATAAAACTAAACACGGCCCGTATTCCCTCAGATATCGTGGTGGACAGATATGGAACTCCAAACTAACGAAATCTAACGAAATTTATCATCTCATTTAATTCACATTTAAAAAATGTCACAAGTTCTTTGTTGATTTTTTTTTTATTATTATTTTTTGTGTGTTGATGATCTGTAACTACTGTATGTAGTCTAATCTTCTTTGTTTTTTGTTTATAGTTTTCGTCTTGTTGTGTTTTTTTGTTTTTGTTTTTTGTAATTACTGTTTTACTTCCTAAATTGAGGGAGGTTTCGCTGCATAAGCCTGTTGGCTTTTTGACCTCTCCTGTCACATTTGTTTTACTATTTTGATTGTAAGTGTTACTTTTATTGTGTGCAAACTAATAAAATAAAAAAAGAAAGTAGGCGTGGCCCTGACGACCTGAGGGTTCTGGTTGGTTCAACATGGACCCGGGGGTGAGGACTCGGGTCTCCTGGTCTTAAGGCCCTGACACACAAAGCCGATAATCGGCCGTCGGGCCGTCGTTGAGCGTCGGTGCTCGTCTGTCGGCATAGTTTCCCCGGTGTGTCCCGCACGTCGCCACAGGTCGGCCGCCCGTCGGCAGCTTTTCAGGCGATTCAACATGTGGAATCGGCGTCGGGCCGTCAGTCACCAGCTCACTCTGTGATTGGCTGTTCCCAGAATTTCCCAGAATGCTTTTCGTCGTCATTTGCGGACTGAATAAAAAAAAAAACATGGCGGACATTTCTTATGAATAAAATCAATATTTTGAGTTAGTTTCTGCATAAAAATGCGTTTTGATTACATGTCTAGCGAGAAATGAATATTTTAATTTCATAATATTCACTCAGTGAATGTATATAATCACTCGCGTCGCTTGTCTTTTTCAAAGCGCGCCAGAATAAAGGCTGATTTATGGTTCTGCGTTACACCAACGCAAAGCCTAATGGCGGTTACGCGGCGACGCGCGCCGTACGCCGTACCCTACGCCGTACCCTACGCCGTAGGCTCTGCGTCGATTTAGTCATATTGATAAGTTCAGAAAAGTGTTTTTTATTGTTGTGTTTTGATGTATTTGATGTAAGCCCAGTGGATATTTAAAGCTTACAGAAGGCTGCATTTAACTGCTGCTATGTCATTCCTGCAGTATTTCTGCAGGTGTTTTGGTCACTGCTATTATTACGATTTGATAAATGTTGGTTTAATAGATGAAATCTAACAGTTGTAGCTACGCCTGTTAAGAAATTTGCTCCGATTTGCAGCATAAGCTTTTCACAATGCATGTACTTGTACATTCTGTGTGACAAATAAACACCTTGAACCTTGAACGCGGAACCATAAACCAGCTCCCAGGCCGGCAGGCAGAAATCCCGAAATTTTCGGAGCAAATTTCTTAACAGGCATAGTTACAACTGTTAGATTTCATCTATTAAACCAACATTTATCTTCCTAAATGATTTATTTCAGCCAGCCATTTATTTTAATTCTCCACAGAGCTGCAGGTGGTTGTGCCGTCTGTTTTGTATTGCACTTGTGTTTTCTCAATAAAGCTTTGAAAAAAAAAAGCGCTGTCCTCCTCCTTGAGCCCCTGAATACAGACTACCGCTGCCTGCTGGTATGGAGGGGAATTACCTCTCACGCATGCGCAGAACGTACGTGCTAGTCAGGCCGTCGGGTGACGTCTTTGCAGTGTGTTCAAAGAGCCCGACCCAGCCCGACACAGGGGATGCGAGCTGACACAGCAGTCGGCAGAGAGCGGGGCAAGTCGGGTTGGTGTGTCAGGGCCTTTAGTGAGGACTCGGGTCTCCTGGTCTTAGTGAGAAAGTGCATTTGTATAGAGCCTCACTGCCTCCTAGTCTTGTAAATGTAAACACTGTACAGCTGGACAAATTAAAGTGCATGAACAATAGTGTGGTGACAACCGCATAAATCCATTATGTGTGTTGTAATAAAATATCGATATTTGCCGTCAGTTCATTGATTATTTATTGCGACAGAGAGCGCAACAATATATTGCAATATAGATTTTTTCCCCCAACACTAGCAAACGTGGACTCATCCGCAGTACTCGAGTTGTAAAAGAAAATCAGGGGGGGTGGTGGATTTTATCATATGGGGACAGATAGTTTGTGCTGATTACAAATAATATAATATATTACAAATAATAGCAGTGACCAAAACACCTGCAGAAATACTGCAGGAATGACATAGCAGCAGTTAAATGCAGCCTTCTGTAAGCTTTAAATATCCACTGGGCTTACATCAAATACATCAAAACACAACAATAAAAAACACTTTTCTGAACTTATCAATATGACTCTGTCCTTCACAGGATAAGTAAAATGGATCACTGCAAAAACTCAAATTCTTAACATTCTTAACTAAATTCTTATTTCTAGTTAAAATATCTCATTTTAGTAAAAAAAAATCTCATTACACTTAAAACAAGACTGATCACTGAAAAAAAAACAACAATTTTCACCTGTTTCAAGTAGATTTTCACTTAAAATAAGTACAAAAAGAATGTTCTGCTTGTAATGAGAAGATAAATCTTGTCCCACTGGCAGATTTTTCTACTTATTTCAAGTGAAAATTGACTAGAAACAGGTGAAAATTGTCAAATAAGTTATTTTTCTGGTGTTATTTTTCTGGTGATGACTCTAAATGTTGAAATAGCAGTAAAACCACATTCATTGATGAAAAGACATAAGGGATGGAAAGGGAGGATGGCAGTTTTACAGGGGGGATGATTTTGACTGTTTTTATTTCAGGACGGATGCCATCCCCCTCATCCCCCCTCAACTCCAGTACAGCTCATCAGGCCTCGTTCTGCAGAGGAAGACGGGCCTGGACGGGTTTGTAGATTCACACAGAGACCGGTTTTTGTTTTGTTGTTTTGGTAGTTTTTCATACTATTATCTTATTTGCTTTGCTTGTTTGCATTCAAATTCAAAAATATTTTATAAAACACAGAAGGAAAATGACACAATTTATTACTGATCATTAATACATTTTATCAATAATTATAGTAATCATTCATTCATTAGTATATAATTCCAATTTTGTTTAGTGTGACTGTATAATAACAGTAGTACTAAAACTTGATCTAAAAGTTTAACGCGTGTCATATTTGACCTCCCATCCATTCATCCCAGTCGACGTCTTTTCGCCCCGTGTTTTGTGGACGTTGGTTGTTTAAAACGGCGCCCGGCGACACGCAGAGGCTCCTTTTCAGCGTTTACAGTTTGTTGCCGCTTGTTTGCCTCAGCTGTGAACCTCCCACTGCATGTGGGTAAACAGCGCATGTAACACGCGTTGTGATAGGACGCCTCCGTCTGCTTGTCTCTCCTTTTGTAACAGTGTTCAAGGCTGGAGTCCAAACACAAGGTCGCCCTGATTGCAACAAACAAAGAAGCAGATATGCAGCGTTTTCTGCCGAGCACGAGCGTCCCGGATTTTTAAAAAGACTTCACATCATATCTAATCCAGTAATATGTGTTTTCAGCTGGGGATGAGTCACTGCTGTCGCCATGTGTTTGACCAGTTGCATTTAGGTCGTATTTGTGTTACGGATCGTTCCCCTTGGGAAGGTGTGGGAGCGCTGGGAGACGCTTTAGGAAAAGATAAATAAATGTCCAGACAAATAAAGTTCTTTGAACTTCCCTCAGTCCATGAGGAACAGATGAAAAGAAGAAAAGGCGCTTGCCAACATTTACGGTACAGAAACCCTGCAGTTTGTGGTTTCCTCTTGCACCATATTCACATAACATTGTGATAAAAAGATAAGAGAGAGAAACTGAGCATTATAGCACCTAAATGTCTCTGATTCATAACTGGAAAATGCTCCATCTAAGACTCTTTCATTTGGTTATAAACACCTCGGATGATGAGCTTCGTGGCCAGTACTAATACTTTGATTTATCCATATTTAACATACTGTAATATTGTGTGGGCAAGTACCTTTCCATCTTATTTGCAGAAAATATTATTGATGCAGAAACGTTTTGTTACATTAGCAACTTTTCCCAAAGCTGATGTTTCAAGTGCACCTCTCGTCTTTAAATTGCAATTATTGACTATCCATGACATCAACATTCTTCAAATCTGTACATTTGTCTTTAAAGGGAATCATACGACTGATTTATCTCATGGTTTTAGATACTATTTTGTTGATAAAATAAAAAAAAAATATATAAAAATAATAAGTTCATAGTTATTCAACCCGACAGGTTAAGAAACTTCATCTTCCATTATATAAAACATCCCGTGGTCAGTTTTCTATTAAATACCGTGCAGTTATCATGTGGAATAATTATGTACATTTAATTGATTTATCTTTGTCACTGTCCATGTACAAAAAGAAACTTAAGAATGCTCTGCTCTCTAAATCATTTGATTTAGAATAATAGGACCCCCTTTTTTTCACTTTTTCCTTTACAGGAAATGTTCAGTTTGTGCATTCAATATGTAATTGTGATTTTTATATTTGTTAATATTATAACTTTATAACTATATAGGCTTCTAACCACTCCTCACACATACTGTATTTCTTCTTGTTGTCGTTGTGTTTATTTTCCTTATGTGAATTTTTTGTGTTTTTTTGTTGTTGTTCTTTTTTCTTCATCCTTGTATTTGTGTGAAACAAAATAAAATAGCACGTGTGGCGTCTGGGCTGAACAGAACAGACTGATCCCAGTGATTTCCAGCTCTGCTTCAAGGTGGAGAGCCGCGGTGACATCCGTCTGGGGCACGATGCCCTGAGAGCTGCAGCCTCGGGCCGACAGCTCTGCAGCCAAACCGGGAGTCGAGACATGCAGCAGGCCTGCTGGCAACCAGACAGAAACCATGCTCGCATAGCTGCCGTGTCTTCAGACTTTCAGACTTTCAGACCACATGAGCCTAAATCAGACTGATTTGCTCTCACCAGGTGTTTTTTTTTGTTTTTTTTTAATACATTTTTATAGAGGGTCTGCATTGACGTCACTTCCCCACTGGACCACGCCCCCTTACTCACACTGAGTGGCAAAACATCAGCAAAAATGGCTGCAACTAGTGAAAAAGACGGGATAACAGCTGATTATGGGCTTAAATTAAAGTGACCCGTACAGTTACCCCAAGAACCAGTGGTCCATGGACATTAATATTTGACCACGAATCCAGTTTCCTGATATTTATATGTACTTAATTTCTACGCCGGGGAAACACGAAGCAAAGCTTGAAGGCTTACAAAAGTCTTGACGCTTGGTCCTACTTCAAGGCAGGATTTGTTGGTGAAATTAAAGTGATGAGGACACCGAACTTTATGATTTGACCGTTTAACGTTAGCTACCCAAAAATCCAACATTACCTGATACAAAATGGGAACCGCAAATCCACGTTTCGGTGCCTGGAATCCAGTTGTTTCTGTGAATTGCAGCGATCCATTTGTCTCTCTTAAGCTTATTTTTCAGCAGTCTGTAAAACAATAACTCCGATTTCTTGCTAAATCTATGAGTACAGTCGATCGCACTACAGCTCTTTCCCATTTTAGATGTTTTCCAGTTGCTCAAACTGAAAGTTTAAAAAAAATAAATAAATAAATTAAAAAAAAAAACCTGAAAGTTTAGTCGCATCTGTGACGTCGTGGGCATTCCCTCTATTAAGGGGTAAGGCACAGTAGAACAGGAATCAATGACACATTTACATTGAGTATCATATTATTTATGTATGTTAATCTATAATATACAGGATATTTGACACCATAAAAATACTGTGCATCTCGATGGAATGAGAAAAAGATATACAGTCTACCTCCTAGGATGTTTTTCTTGATTTAAGGACAAAACATTACACAATTCAACAAAATAATATTAATAATGATAAATGAATAACTGTAAATTAATTTAATTAATAATTAAGTATTAAAGCTAAACAGTATAAATTGAAAAATAGATGAATAAAATGGAAAAAAAGGAAACAAATAAATAAAAAGGAAGAAGAAAGAGAGAAAAGAGAGGGGGGGGATCCGGGTCAATCAGGGGGCAGGGACTGGAGAGAGTGGAAGAATGTAAGAAAGGGAAGCCACTTATTATAACATTTGTTAGAGCTACCTTTCACTGAATATTCTCACCAGGTTTCTGACATTAGTTTTATTGTCATTATTTGACAATATGAGCAGTTGAGCAGCAATCGTTATGTAAAAGTTGTCATTTCAGATATCCACTACGTCATTCTGCCTCGGACAAATGACATCACTTTTGCCATTCATGTGTGTGGGGTTTCTAATTACAGATATCTACAATTCAGTTGCAGATATCCGCAATGTGAATTACGGATATCTGCAACTGAATTACGACTAGCTGTAATTCCAGTTTCAGATATCTACAATTTAATTCTGACTATAGTCCTAATTCCAGTTCAAGATATCTTTAATTCCCCTCAATTCAAGATATCTACATCGTCCTTTTTAGATATCTTAAATTAAGTTTTGACTAGTCAGAACAAAGTTGTAGATATCTTGAACTGGAATTACGGATAGTCATAATTTAATTGTAGATATCTATAATCAAGTTATAAATATCTTGATATGAATTTTAATTAGAGATATCTCAAATTGGAGATATCTTTAACTTCCATTCTGTCTAGTCAAAATGTAATTACAGATATCTTGAATTAGAGTTCTGACTAGGCGAAATTACGTTATAGATATCTTGAATAAAAATTCTGTCACAATGTAATTACGACTATAGTCAAAATGCAGTTGTAGATATCTGCAATGTTAATTCCGGATAGTCAAACTTAGCCATTAAATGTTAAAACGGCTTGCACATACACATGCAGCATCCTGCAGCTGCCCTTGTGTGTATGTGCCGAGTTTATCCTACTGGGATGGGAACTAATTAACCAAGGCTGAGAGGAACCGGGGGGGCAGGGGAAGAGAAGAAGCTGAGGATAAAACCCACCAGTGTTTTTATATGTGCCACCTTGACAGATCCAGTTGGCTAACCCTTCACTCGCTTGGTGATCTATTTATCCTGCATTTGTCACGCCGTGAAACATAAGACATGCATGCATTAACGTATGTGGACCATGTGCTGCATGGAAGGAGAAATACTGTATGAAAGAGCCATAAAACAATAATTTATGTCCCCCCCATCTGAGTAACTACAGCATGAATATGTGTGCCTTACAGCGTATCGAGGACAGGGTCATGTTTGCATAAGGAGGTAAATTATGACACCAATAACAACGTTGGACAGCCAGGGGGAAGTGAAGGGGGATGTGTGAGCGGGGAGATCTGTCGGAGACTGAGGAATAGCTAATATTTGGGGAGGGGGGTTCTTCTTCTTGTCGAGTCTTCATGGTGGTGAGGTTGAGAGCTAGATGACATCCTGCCATTTTTCCACACATTTTCGTGCACAGGTGTTGTATTTCACCAGGTGTTCCGTTGAGCAGGGGACAGGTAGTAGTGGGCAGGTAAGGAGGTGGGTGATATCAATTCAATTCAATTCAATTTTATTTATATAGCATCGATAACAACAATCCTGGTCAATAACAACACCAAGGTTTCTCACAGTTGCACTGGAAGCCATCGCAACACCATCTAATCCCTTCCTAAGATGCTCTGGACCAAGAATGATAACCTCTGTTTCAGTGGCGTCAATTCAGTGGAAGCTAAGGTATGGCAAGGTTACGAGTCACAGAACTTAACTAGAGTATCAATCAACACGTCCAGCAAATACTCATCACAGAAGTCTGCTATGTAGCTTATCTGTGTGGTCAAGAAAATTGGAACTTTTTCAAATGCAGTCTCGCTCACTGCAAAAACTCAAAATCTTACCAGGAATATTTGTCTTATTTCTAGTTAAAATGTCTCATTTTTAGTCAAAAAATCTCATTACACTTAAAACAAGAGTCATCACCAGAAAAATAACTTTTCCACCATTTCCAACCATTTTCACCTGTTTCAAGTAAATTTTCACTTGAAATAAGTAGAAAAATCTGCCAGTGGGACAAGATTTATCTTCTCATTACAAGCAAAAAAATCTTGTTCCACTGGCAGATTTTTCTACTTATTTTAAGTGAAAATCTACTTGAAACAGGTGAAAAAGGTTGTTTTTGAGTCTTGTAATGAGATTTCTTTTGACTAAAAATTAGACATTTTAACTAGAAATAAGACAAATATTCTTGTTAAGATTTTGAGTTTTTGCAGTGTATAATAACTAGTGAAATCGATCATGTTGTTCTGATTTGCATTTGTAGTTATTCTATATGTACTAAGTAATAGAATAATCAATACAAATAGTAATTCCATAAATGTATTTAAAAAACAAACATTTACATTTTCCCTTGAAGCCAAGGTGTGGCGGCTGCCGTACCTTGTCATACCCAATTGACGCCCCTGGTCTGTTTTATCTGAATTTAGGAACAAAACATTTCCGGAAATCCAGTCCTTGATGTCCCTAAGACATGCCCGAAGTTTAACTAATGGTTCTGTTTCATCTGGCTTCATAAACTCAAACTCAAACTTTATTTATTTATATAGCACCAAATCATACAATATGAATGCAACACATGGTGCTTTACACACAGAATAAAATAACAATCAGAAAACACAATTTAAAACATCCCATACGACCCCTACCCCCACCCCCCACGCATACATACACACTCACTCACACTCATACACATGTGCACACACTCACACACACACACACACACAGTAAGTGGACTGGTGACATGGCTTAGCACTAACGATCCAGGTGAGAAAAACACTACCTATGGGTGGCCGTCCACACAGAGAGGCTCCACCGACCACGACCATAAGGAGCATCGCCACAGAGACCCCCCCAACCCGGACAGACCAGGGCAGACCCCACACAGAAGGTGGAGTCCCACCCCCAGCTACCCAGGCCTGAGGGACCCCCATGACGACACCCCCATGGGCAGAGCAGGCACACCTCCCAGTGTGGATGACCCCCCTGAGGAAACACTGGAGCTAAAAACTAAAAGATTAAAAGAAAGTAAAAAATGCCTAAAAGTGTAAAATCTTAGAGAAATCTATACAAAACTTAAGATGAATAATAAATAACATAAAATAGAATAAAAGTCATTAAAAATGGATTAAAGGTTTAAAGATAATAAAAGAGCTAAATAAATAAACACAATAGATGAAAAGACTAGGTAAATGAGATCAGATAAAAGCCAAACTAAAAAGGTGTGTCTTCAGCCTCCTTTTAAAAATAGACATAGACATATAGACAAATAGAGCTGCGTATCATCAGCATAGCAATGAAAGTGCTGGGGACCAGTGCCCCAAATGCACGTAGTTGGATTCGTAGGATATCACCATTTCACCACTTCCACCTTTGTTCGTCCAACTTTACTTCCGAGGCGATTGAGACACTTCCATTTAGTCCATGTTTCATCCTTCTGGGAGGCTTTCAGATGGCAGTACAGTAATCCGTGGCTATAACGCGGTTCACCTTTCACGTCTCGCTGCTTCACTGATTTGCATTGTGCACCGTGTTCTGCATTCTGATTGGCTAAACAGTCTCCTCGCTTCTTCACTTCCTGTGTGTCGATAACGTTGGTCGCTTAGCAACAAGCTGAGAACGGCCAATGAACTTCAGCCAGCAGCTCAAGAAGGGGACCCTTTGATGAATCGTTCATTACAGTTCCCAGATATAATCCATGGTGGCATGTCGGTTTATAAGAATGTTTTTGCCCTGAAGAAAAAAGAGCGACAACAACGACCCATAACTATGTTCTTCTCTCGAAAAAACACACCTGCACCGCGGGCTTTAGGAAAAAAAGACGCTACAGAGCAAGTCAGGATGCAGTGGCAGTCAGAAGAGCGCGAATTATATATCTTTTTTCATAATCATTTTTCAATTTCTCCCGTTCGAATCCAATTAATCGGGTCAGAGTGGGGCGGTGCTGATCTCCGCAATTCGAAGCCTTGTATAATAATTGTGAAAAAAAAATGTTTTCCACTTCGCAGATTTCACCTGTCTCGGGTTATTTTTGGAACGTAGCAAAAAATGAGGGATTACTGTATTTTCATGTCGTGGCGAGGAGGGGTTGCTTCCAGACTAGCTCTCCACAGATTCAGGCTTTCCTCGGAAGGTGTCCTGATTTGTTTGTTAGTGTTTGTTTGTGAGTTCAAGCTGAACCACAGCAAACTTATGCCAGTATTGATCATTGATTGAATTTGGTTGTTTGCTCACTTTGACGAGTTAAAAGCTTAAGTTACAGAATTGAATCATTATTATGTTGAACCATTTAAGCTTAATGTTAAAATTATAAAAGGTAATTGCAAAGTTGAAGGATACAAATGTTAAACCTTTGCTAAAAGTTAAGTTAAATTTAAATTTCTTAATTACCTTTCTTACTTACCTTTATACTTACCTTACTAATTAAGCTAATTATACTTACCTTCATACTTATCTTTCTCATTAAGCTAATTATACTTACCTTTACTCCATTTGGTGGATTTAATCAGTTTCAGCATGGTAATGAATTTAAAATAATTAATTACATGATTGATTAATTAAGTGATTAAGTAAATGATTGATTAAATTAAATTATTCATTCATCTTGATTTCCCTTAAGTGGATAAAACGATTTTGACTTTACATTTTGATTTACTTGTTTAGACTCATTTTGAACAGTAAACAATGTAAAAGTTTAAAAATTGGGTTTAAAAGTTTATGGATTTAAATAATACCTGTTTGGGTTAGTTGAATTTATTTGAACTTTTTTTTGTAAATACCTGTACATATTGTATTTTCATTGTTAACACTTATCTCTTTGTTGTCGAAGGTTAATAACCTGATTACTATTTGAAGATCAACTGAAAAGAAACCAACCAAGCCTAAAAGTTGGATAAATAAAGTTGATCAATTGGAAATCCGAGTTGTCCTGGTGTCCTTTTCGGAGTCAACTAAGTGGAACTTGACAGTATCCAAGGCTGTTGTATGCCTGAGGAAGCTTTTTCTTGATTTCAGTCTTTGGGTCGCAGCAGTTCTCCCGTAGAGAAGGTGTCTTGGGTCGGTGGATTAGCTGCTTCAGGCGTTCTACGCGGCTGGCCACTTCCCTTCTGATCTTCGGTGGGCCGATGCCAGCAAGGATGTGCAGGTTAGCAGTGTTGGTCGGCTTGAGGCGTCCAGCGACGAGGCGACAGGTGTTGTTGTTGAGGACTGGATCAAGTTTGTTTAGCATGAGTTGACCTCTCCCATACTGCGCAAGCATATTAAGCCGTGGAGAAGCACAAGGCAAGGGCTGATGTTTTGAGCATTGAGGGGGGGATTAAACATTAATTGGTTGGTGAAACATGCAAGAAGCAGAAACGATGCAAAATATTGTCATGCCACCTATAAAAGTTATCAAAAGATGTCATATGTCACTCTTTTGCAATGCTGATTATGAAGTTGCTCATCTTCTGTATTTTTAGTAGTATTATAAGTGTATATAATACTACTAATAATATAATACTACTAATATATACAGGACTGTCTCAGAAAAATTGAATATTGTGATAAAGTCCTTTATTTTCTGTAATGCAAAAATGTCATACATTCTGGATTCATTAAAAATCAACTGAAATATTGCAAGCCTTTTATTATTTTAATATTGCTGATCATGGCTTACATCTCAAAAAATTTGAATATTCTGGGAATCTTAATCATAAACTGTAAGCCATAATCAGCAATATTAAAATAATAAAAGGCTTGCAATATTTCAAATGATTTGTAATGAATCCAGAATGTATGACATATTTGTTTTTTTAATTGCATTACAGAAAATAAAGAACTTTATCACAATATTCAAATTTTCTGAGACAGTCCTGTGTGGCAGGAGGGTCCTCCCTTATGATCCTGGTCCTGCTCAAGGTTTCTTCCCTCCTAAAGGGGAGTTTTTCCTTGCCACTGTTTGGCTTAAGGCTTTTCTCCCATTATGGGAGTTTTTACCTGCCATTGTTTATGTTATAATTGCTCGGGGGTGTATGTTTCTGTTCATGTTCTGGATCTCTGGAAAGCGTCTAGAGACAACATCTGTTGTATTAGACGCTATAAAAATAAAGTTGAATTGAATTGAGTGTATGTATATATATATATATATATATATATATATATATATATATATATATATATATATTATATAGTGAATGTTTCCAGACGCTTGTTTCAGTTTTGTCACTGCAGTTGTCGGTTGGGACCAGTGATGTCAGAAAGAGTGAAGAAGTTAGATTGTTGTAAAATCTAACAAGCTTCATTAGTTTACTAATAATAAAACAAATTCAAGGCACTGAGGCATATTAATGAAAAAGAAAAGAGAATAAAGAGCAAGTGAGAGAGAGAAAGAGGCGGAGAAACCCCACAACACAGAGACAAAGACAACAATGTGGGACTGAAGAAAGAACCTTCAGACAGTAGCATCAACATGAAGAAGGGGCAGAAGTAAAAAACTGAACCCAGCGCTGAACAACAGACAGGAAAGGAAAATAGAGACAATTCACTGGTTCAAAATCAGACAGGAAATACTAAAAAGAAAATCTGTTAAAATAACCAGAATAAAGATACGATATGCGTGGACAACACAAGGACTTTACCACTAAAAGAAGACCATGACGCAGCGTTTAGCACTACAGAGGACTCACTAAATATGAAGCATGTTACGGACAAATTACATTTTAACTAGACTTTTTTAAGCATCAAATTTAGAAGAAATTGTGATTTAGTTCCTTTAATTCCTTTATTGTACATTTATGCTGGAAATGTAAACCAGAGTATTAGGGCCAGGCAGGAGAAAAATAAAAATAATATTTTAGAGGGGGAAGATTTTTTTTCATTATGCACTTCGAGAAAAAAATCTAAATTTGATGACAATATTGATTTGAAACACATATCACACATATGCAGTTGCATAACTTCAGAATCGTCCCCTTAACGTTCCACTCCAAGGATGTAAGTTAGTTAGTTAGTTAGTTAGTTAGTTAGTTAGTTACGGCTGCTGCTGCAGAGCTGTCAGTCGCTCTCCTAACTGAATTTGATTGGACAGAGGAGACATTTCAACTTTATTCAGGAAATTGTATTTCAACTTTAATCTCGAAATTTTGACTTTATTTACGAAATTTCTGACTTTTTTGCTCGAAATTCTATTTCAACATTAATCTCGACATTTCGACTTTTTTCTCAACATTTCGACTTTTTTATCGAAGTGCACAATAAAAAAATCTTCCCCTCTCAAATATTTTTTCTCCTGCATGGCCCTAATACTCTTCCGTAAAAAAATAAATAGATAAATACTATAGTATATCAAACATTTACACACAGAGGTGTGATTCATCACACGTCTAACTAAAGTCCAGATCCAAACACTGTCAGGCTTCTGCAGTTGAACCCTCTTCATCATTGTAATCTTCTAAAGAGACAAGACCTCAGGAGGGATCTCGGTCCAGTGTTGTGCAAGTTCATACATACTCATGTCATGAACTAGTTCAAAGTTCAGTTCACATAGTTTAAAAATGAACAGTTCACGTTCATAGTTCACCATTTTCACTTTGAACTAGTTCAAATTCAGTTCATTTCAATATTTTTAGGTGAGAAGTACGAATGAAACGCCCCCCTATCCTAAAACTGTTCACTGTATACAATTATGTTTTGTCCTAGTGGCTTTTCAACTTTACTCAGAGGCTGTAAATCTCCAACAATGTAGTCCATTATCAGTGTTTCTACCTGTTGCTGGGAAATCAAACCCCTGAAGGAGCAGCAGTGGGACTGGGGTCGTTTGGATCTGCTTGGTCTTTCCTGATGACTTTGTTTGATTATCAAGGACTTGCAGATATTTTCTCACACTGCACGGATGCTTTAACTCCACATGACGTTTCAAATGTGAAGTTGACGAGGCAGACGCTCGGACTTGTTTTCTCAGCGCAGGTGGACATAATTTGCACAGAAAGGTTAGATTTTTACCGTCGGACTCTTTGGGAGACGATGTGTAAAATTCCCGCATATAATAATAAGCTGATCATCATCTGATGCTGCGTCTGCAACGTCTCTCTCTTCACTGGTCATGTAAAGATGCACCGGGCTCAGGCCGTCGTTGCCATGGAGCTGGTGCCCCGTGTAAGGATAGTGTGTGCACTGCATTGTGGGTAATGTAGTGTGAAGTCGTCGTCTCGTGTCGATTATTTTAAATGTGCCGCCGCTGGTGAAATGAGAAGGATTATTCCGTAATAATTGGACCTAAACAGTGAAGCTGAAACTCACATAATCTGAACAGTTCAAATTCCAGTTCGTGATCTGCAGAATGAACAAGTTCACGTTCAAGTTCTTTATTTGCAAATACTGTATGTTGCGTTCAATTATACCAAAGATACTCTATACAGAAGATAGCGCATTACCGTTACTGCCAATGGTATGAAATGGTCTACACTTCCGGTCTCCTAAGTGGGCGTGGCCGCCCCTCTCCCCACATCGTTTTGGAACATACAACACTAGATACAGTACAACTTTCTTCCAAAAAGACTTAAATAATAAAAATAACAGTATCATTAAGCAAAGAAGCAAGTTTTATTTTAGTTTTAAACTTAATTTTATCCGATGGGAAAACGATGAGAGCCAAATCTCGCAAGAGTGTGTTGCTCAGACAGAGACAGATCTCAAACAAAGTTCATTTTCTCCTAATCTGTCGGTCTGAAAATTGCCATTTTGGTGTCAGAATGTTCAGAAGGTTTGTGGCTTTTGAAAAATGGGTCCCATATTTACTTAGGTTACTATGGGGCGAAGGAATTGGTAATAATCTGTGCTCACGTTCACTTTTCCCATAGGACTCAATAGACTCAGGACCTACTTCCGGTCTCCTAAAGGGGCGGGGCAGTCACGTGACACAGATACAGGAAACACAACCGTAGTGGGCTGTCTCGTTTATTGAACGTCTCTGGTTATACTCACAGAAATGAAAATGTTCAATGAACGCGTTCATTTGAACTCGTTCATGCACAACGCCGTCTTGGTCCGAGGTAACGACAGAAACGAGACACCCGGGTCTATGACCAGGCAGGTCCGTGGCTGAACCCTGCAGCTTCAATCCAACGTGTGCTTTCAAATGTTGTTTCTCGACTTTTCTGCTTCATCTTTTTGAACTTCAAGTCCGAGACAGTTCGTCTGAACGGGGCGGATGAGCGTCTGGACACAGACTTTAGTTTTAAAGCACGACGCGTTTCACCTATATTACTCTAATCCTTGATTCTTTTATAACGAGAAGTTCTTTTAAAGAATACCTCCATTCTTTAACCTTCGCAGGTTTATACACTGACCTTGCCTGACAAAAAAAAAAAAAAAAACAAACAGAAAAGATTTTGCGCATCATCCTGCCTCCTCTACGCAGTTCATTTGTAGAAGTATGTTTTTTTTTTCTTCTCAGGGTTTTGCTTTCTATCCATGTTTGCTTCTGCCAAGGCCATCACCAAATGCACTTTAAACTAGTCCAACTTCTTTTCCACAGATGACTATCTCTCACAGAGCTACTTTAAAGTGAACTAATGTACACGAATCAGCCCCGGTATTACAACAGGTGACGGACGGCGAGGGCTCGCTCTGATTATCTCGCTGGCCTCCAAACCTCCCGGCTGTCAATGCCAGCAAGAATACATGATGTACTGCAGAAACAGGTCCAATCACTGCAATAAAAAGAGCGGGCATCCAACCTTAATCCAACCTTAAATCTCCATTTTGGTTTACATTAAATATAATCAGTGTCTTTAAAGAAACATGAGAACTGGTGTTGTGCTTAACAGTTCCTCTCAATTTCTCTAAAGACCAGAGGTGTCAAAAGTATTCACATTCATTACTCAGGTAGAAGTATAGATAGTAGAGTTTAAAAATACTCCTGTAGAAGTTGAAGTATCAACTCAAGTTTTTTACTCAAGTAAAAGTATAAAAGTACTGGTTTCAAAACTACTTAAAGTATAAAAGTAAAACTAATGTAAGGGGGGAAAAGCCATTAAGGACAAAAGCCATTGAAAATGAATGCATCTTAGTATAATGCAAATGTATTAAAGAACCATATATGTGTACTATTGAGCATTAACATGTGTTTCAGAGAGCAGGAGATATGATGACTAGTTACCTATAAGTATTGTAATGGTGCAAAAAGTCAAACTTCAGAGGCATGTTATCATTTATCCTAACCTTTATTGGAATGTACATCCAAGTTTAGTTGCAGGAATCTGAGGGAACGGATGTAAGAACAAAACTGGACAAGAACATCTGAAACAACCACAACCAAATTCACTCTATCCGGATGGAGCAATTTAACTGGATAGTTTTTATTAAAGGCCGACATGAAATTGTGTAACGAGGCTGTTTTTAAAATGTAAGGAGTAAAAAGTACAGAGAATTGCGTGAAAATGTAAGGAGTAAAAGTAAAAAGTCGTGTGAAAAATAATTACTCCAGTGAAGTATAGATAACCAAAATTTCTACTTAAGTAAGGTAACAAAGTATTTGTACTTCGTTACTTGACACCTCTGCTAAAGACAAAGGCTGAGGAGGCTGTAGACATAGATAGGATTCACTTTATTACTCCCCAAAAGCGTCACATCTCCTGTTTGTTCTCTGCATGAACTTTCTTGATCATTTTTTACCAACTAGTGTCGAGCCAATAAAATATGCAGATGGTTTGACTCTCAGTGAACACCTCATGGGCTCCCTGCCGGGACAGATGCAAGCAGCGGTTGATGCAGTTACAGCTAGGGATGGGCGGTATGGACTAAAAAATGTATCACGATCATTTCTGGCATTTATCCCGGTAACGATAAAAATGACGATAAAAAAAATACTAATTCAACTCCATCTTTTTAACTATAAATCTATCACCACATTCAGTCTTTGGAGCCCCCAAAACACTGCTCTAAAACCGTGATTCCCAACCCCCGGTCCCCGGACCGGTACCGGTCCGTAGAGCCGTTACTACCGGGCCGTGGAATGGCTTGTGTTCCGATCATAATTAGGGCTGCAACGACGTTGTCGACAAAAAGCGATAATCAAAATTGTCGGCAATTGTCACCAGACGGTTTTTTCCCAATGGAGTGAGGCATCTCACTTCACTTCACCGCATACAATCTCTGCCCAGAGCCGCGTGTCAGCGCAGCTTTTTTTTTTTTTTTTTTCTTTTTTGCGTCTCCCCGCACCAGACGACTGCGCTCACTGATCAATACTGCAGATGCTGATCAATGATGAGCAGGGGTCCGTTTCACAAAGCAGGTTTAGTGAAAACTCTGAGTCTGTTAACCCTGAAATGAGGGAAACTGAGTTTTCCGTTTCACAAAGGGAGGTAACTCAAACCAGAGAAAGAGAGGTAACTCTAGCCTGTTTCACAAAGAGAGGTAACTTAAGCTCTCGGTCAGTTACTGCAGTAACAGACTCTCTGAACCTAACCTGGACCAGGTTTATATCAATGAACCTGGAGTTTCTCTGCGTCTCCGCCTCTTTCAGAGCCGCACGCACATTTGATTTCCTCATTCATTCAGTCAGCAGGCGAGTTTTGGCGAAGTTCTGCCGTCTGTCATTAAAAACAGAGTCAGTATTTTAGAAGTCCATTGTCACGAACATGGCATGTCCTTTTGATGAAGACACAATTGATGAAGGTGCAGAATTAATGCGCAGAGAATTAAATATTCGTCGGGATATGGTTATCAAGACCACGTAATACATGTATATTACAGTACATAGTCTCATTACAGGCAAAGCAATATGTGTTAATCCTTTATTTGTTATAATTTTGATGATTGAATTGTTTATTGATTTCATAATATATTCAAATTTTTTGAGATTTTTTATTTGGGGTTTCATAAACTGTGAGCCATAGGCTAATCACCAAAATTATAACAAAGGCTTGAAATATCTCACTTTGCATGTAGTGGGAAATAATATTTGTTTCACCTTAAGTTGAATTTACTACGAATGAAGTTTTGCAATATATTCAAATTTTCCGACCTCCACCTGTATATTATTACATGAATAAATAAGAGCATAATACAGGGGATTTTTCATTGAAGTACCATCTTTCTCGTGTTTATTATCATTTGCCACATAATTAAAGCAACCTCATACTAAATTTAAGAAAACAATTTTTGCATTTTTTTGTCATATAATTTCATCCAAAACTTGTCGAAATGTGTTTCTTTGAGTGGCAGCCCTGTCATGGCTTGGCGGACAATAAGTTCTGGTACCTGACCGGACTGAACAGCGCCATGCACAGGTGCTGTATGCAGGTTAGGTTCAGTCAGCTGCAGAGATGAGCGGACCTCAGCAAACCTCCATGAGCCGTTTCTTTACTAGTTGTTCGAGTAAAAGAAATAGTGATGAACAAGTGGAAAATCCTACCAAAAAGAAAAGCAAACGCTTTAATCGCAAGTACGACATTATGTATATAAAATACGGATTTGTTGCAACGGGCGATTTGGAGGCGCCAAACACACTTTGTATTTTATGTGGAGAAACGCTCGCCAACGAAGCAAAAGAAGCCATCCAAGCTTCAAAGACACTTAAATACAAAACATCCTTCTCTCAAAGACAAACCAGTGGAAGGAAAAAACGTGACTTAGATTTGCAGAAGCAAGTTTTAAAGGCCACAACATCAGCTAACGTCGCTGATGATAGCCTGCATTTTAAAATGCATTGTTTTTTTCTAAAATGTTTATTAAAATTGACATAAATTGTCAACCGGTCCCTGAGCTTTTTGTTTATACTTCTGCTGGTCCTTGGCACAAAAAAGGTTGGGAACCCCTGCTCTAAAAGATACTAAATACTACTAAACGTCATCAATTAAAGCAGCACAACGTAACTTTCAGCTTTTCTGAGTTTGGCGGCATCTTGTGGACAAAATCGGTAGTGTTTTACCAGAAAGAACACTACGTTTCCCATGAGCACCAGCGCGTACTGCCGGAAAACTCCTGTCCCGTCGCTGCATTTGTTTTGATGAGAGAAGACAGGACGCTTTTCTGTTTCACCAAGTGAACAGAAGGAACGTAAAAAAAGATGTTAAACTGCAGGAAAGGAACTGGAATTTACCGGGATACCTTAAACAAGGAAGCCAGGGAGCGGTATATGGAGAAAATAATGATTATTAACGGTCTGGATCCATATGAAATCCCTAAGAGATCCCTGAATCCCTGAAGAGCCATGTGTTTCAATAAATTTGTATAATAGTACAACATACACTACATGTTTTGTATCCCTCTTACATCTCTTTTCTTTTTTTTTGACTGCTATATTATGTTGAAGAGGCGTGAGCAATATTTTTGTTTTCCTCGTGAGATTATTTTTTTCCTCTGCAGCTACAAATAGAGTTAATATTTTTTCCTCAACAAACTAGTTTTATCTGAAGATTGGGGTTAATTGCTCCGCAGAGAGCTGGCCAGCAACTGCGTTTAGCTGGAGAAGTGGGGAATAAAACCCGAGTTTTGATCCGACGCCCGTCTGTGTGAGTGTTTGTGGTTTAAGGCTGTTTATGGTTCTGCGTTAAATCGACGCAGAGCCTACGGCGTAGGTTACGCGGCGACACGCACCATACGTGGCGCGTCGCCACGTACCCTACGCCGTGGGTCTGCGTCGATTTAACGCAGAACCATAAATCATGCTTTACTGTGTGTTTGGTCGTTACAGCCGCGATCCAAAGCGAGCCGACGGCTCTTTCACTCTTTTACTTTGTTATATCAGATACTTGGCCTGCGTGGTTCTGCCTCCGAGCAGGAAACCGTTGAAAAGTTAAACCATTAGGGTCTTTTCCCCACGTCTGTTATGTGGAACTGCTGCA
Organism: Cololabis saira; assembly: GCF_033807715.1. Taxonomy (NCBI): domain Eukaryota; kingdom Metazoa; phylum Chordata; class Actinopteri; order Beloniformes; family Belonidae; genus Cololabis; species Cololabis saira. The sequence goes on along the minus strand of NC_084592.1, from coordinate 42,028,813 downwards.
GCCATAACACAGCAACAGCTTCTGCTGAGCTCTGCGCTCCACGCCCCGCCCATTTTCGTCTCGACTGCGAATCGGGAAGGAGGGGGAAGTGACGTATGCCGTAAAGCAGTCAAAGTCGTAACGATTTGTAGTTTTTTAGTGTGGCAGGGTTCCTACCATGCTCCTCAAAGTTACATAGTGCCAGTGAAGGTGATACAGACCCCTCAGACCATGACAAAGGTGTCATTAAACCTGTTGGAAGTTGATGTACCATCACAATGACTCTGGAAATATGATATTAAGGTGGAAAAGTTACGTAGTGTCGCTTTAAATTGAATTAATAAAAACCAATTAAATTAGTACACTTGTACTGCAAAACTGGAATGACTCAGAATTTATCCTTCTTTCTTTCTTTCTTTCTTTCTGGCTCATTTCTTTCTTTCTGGCTCATTACTTTCTTTCTTTCTTTCTTTCTTTCTTTCTGGCTCATTTCTTTCTTTCTTTCTTTCTGGCTCATTTCTTTCTTTCTTTCTTTCTTTCCGGGTCATTTCTCTCTTTCTTTCTTTCTGGGTCATTTCTCTCTCTCTCTCTTTCTTTCTTTCTTTCTTTCAGGCCCATTTCTTTCTTTCTTTCCTTCCTTCCTTCCTTCCTTCCTTCCTTCCTTCCTTCCTTCCTTCCTTCCTTCCTTCCTTCCTTCCTTCCTTCCTTCCTTCCTTCCTTCCTTCCTTCCTTCCTTCCTTCCTTCCTTCCTTCCTTCCTTCCTTCCTTCCTTCCTTCCTTCCTTCCTTCCTTCCTTCCTTCCTTCCTTCCTTCCTTCCTTCCAGAACCATAAATCAGCTTTACACAAAAACATCATCAACGGGAATTTATCATTTTTACCGTGAGATACAAATTCTTACTGTGGGGAATTTTTTTGACGCTTTATCGTGAACGGTAAAATATCACCCATTCCTAGTTACAGCCTGGGGTCAGACCTACTGTCTTGCAGCCAATGCTGTGAGGACTAAGGACATGGTTATATTAGCCTCATAACCGTCCGGTAACCCCCTCCTATCGTTTTGAACAACCAGGCTGTAGAGAGGGTGGACACATTCAAGCTCCTTGGAATACAGCTCTCCTCTGCCCTGAAATGGGACACACAAGTCCAGTTCATGTTGAAGAAGGCTCAGCCGAGGGTTCATTATCTGAGTCTGGCCAAACGAGCACAGCTGCCCCCAGATGTGTTGACCCAGGTATATACGACCTTCATCAGACCAGTGCTCGAATACGCCTCACCTGTCTGGGCCGGCCTCCCAAAACACTTGATCCAGGAACTGGAATGTCTGCAGAGAAGGTGCTGCCGTGTCATAGGGATACCAACTAACTCCTTCCCCACTCTGGAGGTGAGGAGAGAGGAGGCCACCTTAAAGGGGACCTATTATGGATCTAATACCTATTTTAAACAGGCCTTGAATGTCTTAAAAACAAGATTTTGATTGTTTTTGCTAAATAAATTAGAAATTCAGCCTCTGAGCCATGTCTTTATCTTCCCATTCCCTAACCTCATTCTCTATGCAGGATAGGCTATGATAATTGGCTGCCTGAATGACGCGATACACCGCTACGAAAAAATGGCGGAAGCTCCGGCCGGCGGAGTTAGTTGTGGGCGTGGTTTCATGCATCGGAGGCCAACCGATGTAAATTGCATTTTGGTTATGTAACGAAAGGGAGCAGAATCTGAACGGCTCGTAGATCCACATCACACTGGATTTCTCATCCGGGCGGCTGTACAGACACTGCAGAATTTGGTTGCTTTCCTCCTTCTCTGAGTTGGCAGTAGACCACTTTATATATGTTAAAGGTTTTGTGACATCATTTTTAACATGCTTTTAACACTATTAAAAGTCTTGGCCAACATCCCTCAAATGTGTCTAAAAGGGTGTAACAAGAAAAACTTCACTCCAGTACTCCATTCCTGGCTTTTTATATATTTTTTTGCGCCGTGAAAAACGCTTCCTTTTCCCCCTTTCCTGTCAATCATTGCCCCGCTCCTCCTCCAAACCTCCTCCAACCAACCGCTACAAACTTCTGCCGTCTCCACACACACGCGCGCACACCGAACCACAAACAATCATAAAAATAAAGGCATGCAAGAGGCAGTGTCCCCTTATCTTAAGTCCAGTCAGTGGCCGCGGGTCTTCTTAGCAGTTGTCCTCCGTACCGGTGATTAGAACAGAAGAGGCTCTAAACAGCTCCGTGTTAAGCCTCATTTATGGTTCCGCGTTAAATCGACGCAGAGCCTACGCCGTAGGGTTCAGCGTACGGTGCGCGTCGCCGCGTAACCCTACGCCGTAGGCTCTGCGTCGGTGTAACGCGGAACCATAAATCAGCCTTTATGGTGCGCTGGAGAGGAGAGGAGGCAGGGAGCTGGGTGGAGGGGGCGGTGATTTAGCGGGCCTTGACGTCACGGCCCGCCACCAAACCACATGCGCCGTTTTTGCATAGTTATGCGGAAAATCCCAGAAAGCACACAATACACTGAATGTTAAAAGTTTGTTGTTTTTTGGGTGTAATTGATGTCAAGACACCCAACAAAACACAAAAAATCAAGAAAAATGTGTTTTTCATGTCACAATACCTTTAAATCAAGAAAAAACATGTTTTTCATAATAGGTCCCCTTTAAGGGAATTCCATCGGCTACTGAGAGAAGGGACCAGCCCAATGATCCAGAGCCTGTCTGCAAATACAAGTCGCTACAAACTACACAACGGGAGGACACTCACACAACCTGTGAGTCACACAAAAAGGCACCAGATGTCATTCCTCCCGAAAGCGTACAAGCTTTATCAGAAGTAAAACAAACTTTTTTTTAGCATTGTTTGACAGTTGATTTTTTAGTTTTTTGTTTTTGTTGTTTTTTTTTTCAATAGAGTTGTCCTCTTGTCTCAAAGTGTAAAAAAACAGCATTGTTCATATTGTTATGCAATGATGTATTTCAAATAAACTTGAAACTTGAAAAATTGCCATATACATTCATTCATTTATTCATAAACATTGTCACATTGTCAAAAAAAAAAGAAGCTGCCCAAGAGTTGGAGTCCTCGGGACTGGACATGACTCATCATCCTCGTCGTTTTCTGCTCCATAACAGAGTCAAAGGAACTAAGACTGAGACTTTCCTATTAGTTTTTTTTGGTCCCGTCCCGGTCCTGGACTACCAGCCCAGCATATAAAAGAGTACAACCTAGATAACATGATTTAAAAAATGTGTAAAACCGGCCTGCCAATATCACACGACCTGAGATTGTAAAAGAGAAGTAATCCGGACTGCATTCTCCTGAAGGTGATGCTGCTGCTTATCTTCCGCTTGTTATCCTCATTCACACGTAGGAGACGACCTCGACTGGCTGAACTGTAATAAGGAGTTACCTTTGTTTTCTTTGTTTGTTGGCGTTTTTTTTCTTCTGAACTTACAAAACTTTTTACTTTATTTTCATACACAGTATGAAGTATGTAGCCAACCAAGGGAGAGACATCAGAGAAAGTATGTAGATGACAAGAAAAAAACAGTATTAAGCCTGGATTATGGTTCTGCGTTAAACCAACGCAGAGCACACAGCGTCACCGTGACGCCGTCACCGTGACGCCGTCGTGAACCCTTCGGACTTCTCTGTCACTCCATTTCGCCGCGGTGCAGTACCCCCCGCAAGCGCTAGGTAGGTGCAGAGCCGTCTGGGAGATTTGCGAGGCCCTGTGCGAAATGGCCGGGGGGGCCCTCGCGCGTGAGCGAAATTTTTGGGTTTTTCGGGTCGGATCGGGTGTTTATATGCGCAATTTTAACTCTCTAATATACTGGATACCTTCCCCTGCCTCATCATCATTTGGCTTGCCTCGACGCGGGGCCCCGCGGCTGCTTGAGACCCGGTCGGATCGGTGATTTTTGTAACAAATTTATCAAACGAGCCTTTCAGAGAGGCATTAAACTCTTCCATTTTCTTTAGTTTTTTTCTTTTTTCATCCCCTGATGGAAATTTCCTGAATCTGTCTCGTTCTCTCGACATTGTGTGGCAGTTTGTTCCAACTCTTAACTTATAAGGGAAAAAAGGAAAAAAAAACGGCCCATAGCGCGAGGCCCCTTGGGGCGAGGCCCCGTGCAGTCGCACGGTTCGCACACCCCTTGCGGCGGCTCTGGGTAGGTGCATTCTTTTCCTGAATAGTTTATCCGACTTTTCCGGTCACAGTGAATCACAGAGATAAGGACAACTATTGTGCAAAAAACCAAAACAAAAAAAATCACACACACACGAAGAAAAGAGCGCTGAAAGTTCATGACTGCTTCACGAACCGGAATCAGAAATGTGTTGCTACCAAGCAAACTGATCACAGCCCTCTCTGCGTCTGCGTTGGTCTGCGACCTCTCGACACGTAGTTACAACTTTTGGGAGGTGCGTCAGGCAAGACGTGGCGTGCGCCGTGGGGAGCTCATCGTGGTGCAACCTGTGGCGCACACTCGGCGTCGATTTAACGCAGAACCATAATCCAGACTTTACCCCTTTTCCACCAAACTGGTTCCAGGGCTGGTTCTGAAATTAAGCTGTTTAGAAAAGATGTGCTGCTGTATTATATCAAAAGCACTAGAAATACAGAAGAACATTATTCCTAAAGATGCACCCTTCAGCTCCAGATGTTTCGGTTTTGTTTTTATTTGTGTGCCGTGTAACAATAAGAGCATTGTCTGCATCTACTCCCTCTTTGCATGCAAACTGTGCCAAAGAACAGTCCTCTTAAAGATTTTAGAGCCATCAGGTTAGTTTTATGCACTGGCACGGTGCAAGATGTTTTTATATAGATGGAATCTTAGAAGAGGACAAAGACAAGGTGAATATGTAATGAAAAGCTGCACACAGCTGATCAGAGCACATTTTTAAAGCATGGTGTTTATATTGAGCCTCTCCAGCGGGGAGGGCACCTCATCAGTAGTAATAGTTATAGGGGGCCATTCAGAGAGGACGGAGTTCAGTGGTACATCATCATGAGCTGATGTTAGAGTCAAACCGGGAATAGCAAGTCTCATCAGGTGGAAAAATACTCTCCTTCAGGTTATTACTGGCAGGGCCGAAGCCTGCTGATGGCTCTAGGCCCCCATGAGGGCCTTTGGTGTCACACTCCTGCAGTTTATTTCTTCTTCTTCTTCTTTCTCTGCCTGTTTAAGAGTTTCCTGTGCTATTTTATTTCTCACGTTCCCCCTCCTCCTAAAGGCAGCCTTTTGTTCATAGATGGCAGGCTTTATTTCTTTACTTAGCCTTAAAAACACCTTAATTGTTTTACATGCGATCATCACGTATGTACAGAATTGAACGTACCAGAGGCTCGTCTTCATTAAACAAAAAAACAGATGTGTGGCAAGTTATTGGTTGACCTTAGTAATAGTTCCTCTTTTATGACTTATTTTATTTTTCACCTATTTTCTAAATGGGTAAAGCAAGCCAGTGATTATTTCAATTATTTCAACAACCTGAGATATAATTAAGATTAATTTTATAGTTATCCAAGAGATTTGTTGCTTATTTTACAATCTGGATTTCTTCACAGTTTCTCTTTAATTGGCAGCAGTTTAGATAGTTTTTATGCATTTCAGTCCATAGGAGTTTAGCTCAACAGCATCTCTATTTACACACTGTTTTTTTTAATATTTTTTTATTTTTATTAATTTTAAGACGGCAGTCCCACAGTTTGAAAACGTTTGAGGGATCCCGCAGCTCAGAATAGAGGAAAGCTCCTGAATTACTGTCGTCCAATTTTGTCCAACATTTTGAACGTTTTCCTTTGGGTGATATGAGATCTGTGAATGATTTTTGTATGAGTTGTACATTTGTGTTGCTGGTAATGAAAAAAACCTTATTGGCAGTTTTAATCCAGAAGTCGGGGTTGGGGAAGAAGTTAAGGTCCTTTTCCCGTTTGGTTGTTGGGAGGGTTGTTATAATGTTTGAATTGGATATGAGTCTGTAAAGTTTGCATATTAGGTTTTTTAGTGTTTAATTATTTATTCAATTAATTCAGAGGGTTTCAATGGATTATTGATGATATTTATTTTTGATTTTAATTGTTGGTAACATTAAAATTGTTCTTCCCCAACTCCGATCTCCTGGACCACTGTATGAAATGAAATAAGCTGGTTATGTTGAAATAAGTGATGGGGGCGGGCATTTCGGATTCATTTAACCAAGTAATAGATATGAAAGTTAGGTGCTTCCAGTCTGACTAACCGTTTTTGTTTTTGTAGTGTTGCGAGTGATATTTGGGGTTTCTTGCTTTTCCGGAACAATTGTGAGATAATTGAATTAATTGATCAAAAGCAGTTGTCTGATGGTGTAATTGGGAGGAGTGAGAACATTTGTGGTATTATTTTCATTTTACGTGTAGATATTCGGCCAATGAGTGATCACGGAAGATTTGACTAGTAGTATTTAAAATCATGCTCTAGTTTTTTAACAGAGGGGATTAAGATTAAAGAGCTCTGACAGCCTCAGGGAGATATTAATTCCTACATTTTTGATAATACCTTTGCAAAGTGGAAGGGTGTTATTTTGAGCTGCTTCTTCAGAGAAAGGTAAAATAGAAAGGTGTAATTTGAGACGTAATGGAAAATACATTAATGATACAGAAGGTTTCTTGTCGTGAATTATGAGAATCCTGTCGATATAATAATAGATCATCTGCATATAAACTAATGTTGTGTTGTGAGATAATATTTAGAAATCCTTTGATTTCATTGTTTTGTCTAATTGCTGCTGCAAGTGATTCTATGAAGATGGAGATGGAGATGGAGAGAGTGGACATTGTTGTCTGTTTCCCCGGTGAAGTGTGAAGCTTGGTGGTTAATGGCCACAGTGTGGCGGACACAATAACGGACCTCGCACCCATCAGGACTGTATGGAAGGGGGCGTGGTCACAAGCATTTATTTGGTTGCTTAGCAACGTGTGTTTGTTTTCTGTTCAACGGTTTGTGGTCAACCGTCAGTTCTTTTGGTCAGTTGGATTCCGCTGTCACGGAATAAAGACGTGTTTTACCAACCTCTGGAGTCGAGCCTTATCCTGCCACAACAGTTACATTATGTTTTTTAATTCAGAATTAATTATCCCAAATTAAATAATTCCTATTCTGTCCTGGCTGACAGATAGCGAACAAATTTGAGAGACCCAGTAGATTTGACTCAAGTCGCTTTACTGAATCTTCTCAGTCAATATTTTGTAAAACTGCAACACAATAAAATAAACACTATGTTACAAATGCAATTAAATGTATGCAACAACACACTTCTTCTTACTTTCCAGGTTATAAATCCGGTAAATACAATACTCTATTATATAAAGTCAGCATCCTTTTTTACAGTATGCTTCTACAGGTAAGTAACATATCAGAACATAAGCACAGTAAACTGCAATAACACAAATGAGGCTTCAAAAAGAACTGAATTAGCCACAGTAGCTTAACTAGCCTAATGCTAGCGGTTAGCCTCGCGGTTAGCATTAGCATCGTTAGCACGTTTTTCGTACTCAAAACAAACGTCTCAAACACTATTCTTAAATCACAGTGCCACAAACAACTAAACAAACGTTCTCAATTATAGGTTACTCACTGTTGGTTCCACTTTAAGGCTCAGACAACCAACTTCGGTGGTGGAGCACTGAGAGTCTGCATGCACTCTGCAGGTACCGGATCATTAAACTGCAGTAGCCTAACTCAAAATCACCAACAGGGGGAAACATAACTTCAGTCACTGATAGGAGTCAGAACAATTCCGAATTAAACTATTTTCCTTTTAGTTTACATGGAAATAGTAATTCCGAATTGAGGTTAACATGGAAAACACGTTTGATCGGCTTTATCCAATTCCGCTTAAAGTATTGGGGTTGGGAAGGTTCTGATTGGATAGGGGGGCAGACCGGAAATTACGTCTACCGGAAGAAAAACAAACTTAGCCGCTTAGCCGCTAAAACTTTGAAAAGCTCACATTTTTTATGTTTCCTGCCATCGGTTCTTTTAATTATTTCCAGGTCGTCCAAGCTATTTATTAAATAAATGGTCTCTGCTCTTGACCACCGTTTACTGCGTGCTGCCATCTTGAAACTTTGTTTAGAAACAAACCCAGCGCGGAATATAAGCGTCATGGAGACAGACGGGGGAGGGAACGAGCAGCGCAGAAAGACTGGAATTAATTTAAAGCGGAATGAGTTTATACATGATCGCAGAATTATTCTTTTCGGATTTAAAATCGGAATAAACCAGCCACTTACTTCGGAATTAAGTTTAATTCAGAATGGCCATTTTCATTTGGAATTAGGTGTTTACATGGTAATTTTTTTGCCTCACAGCAAGAAGGTTCCCGGTTTGACTCCCAGGCCCAGCAGGGCCTTTCTGTGTGGAGTTTGCATGTTCTCCCCGTGCTTGCGTGGGTTCTCTCCGGTTACTCTGGCTTCCTCCCAAAGTCCAAAAACATGCATGCTAGGTTAATTGATGATTCTAAATTGCCCGTAGGCGTGAGTGTGAGTGTGTCTGGTTGTGTGAATATTAAACTTCCCATGTAAACGCACTCATTGTGGCCCTCAGGAATCTTACCCAATGGGTAAGCAACTCCAAATCTGAATCTACATAACGTGCTGAGTGGGAATTTGCAGTTAACCAAGTCAAAAGCTTTATCGTCATCTAAAACAATTATGGTTTTGCTTTGTTCTTCTTGTGATATGTTAGTCTAGTTAAATAATCTGTGTGCACTGTCTAATATATTCTTGTTCTTGTCTTGTAAAGTCAGTCTGATCTGACTGGATTAAAGTTGGAATGACTGATTTTATTTTAGCTGTGAGTGCTTATATCTGCTATATTCATTTGTTGAGGTATTATAGAGGTAGTTTTTATTTCTTGTAGAACTCTGTAAAAGTTGGCGATAATGTTTGCCAGAAGTGTTTATAATATTCTGCTGGACATCCATCGCGTCCTGGTGATTTATATCAAGGCTTTTTGTCCAGAGCTTTTTCAAGTACTTCTGGGGTCTAATCTGTTTGCTTGTTATCTGTTAACCTTGGCAGTTCTAAATGTTCTAAACATGTTTCTATTTCAGATTGATTTGTATCGTGTTTTGAGGAGTTTAAGTTGCTAAAGAAAGATTTGATTTCGTGTGGTTGATGAACAGTTTCTTCAGATAGGTTTATGATGATGGGATGGTGGATTTCTCCTTTTCACACTGTAACCGATTAGCAAGATGTTTACCTACTTTATTGCTGTTCTGGAGGTTTTCACATTTGAGTTGTTGGATAAGAAATTGTGTATTTTTGTCTAAAATGTTTTCAAGCTGGTTTTTGACATTAATAAGTTCATTTTGAATTCATTCTGCGGGATTCGTGACATAGACGTCGGATAATTGTTTAATCCTTGGTTCTAGATCCTGTTCCCTTTCTTCCTGTTTCTTTTTCCTCTGTGATGAGAATGAGATTGTTTTGCCAAGATGAGCGGCTGCCTTAAGTGGAGGAATTACAAAATCTTGGGTTCTCGTTCACGAGTCGGGGAAGAATGGAAAAATGCAACACCCAATGTTCACCAGTCCAGCTATGTTCCCGGTCTCACCTACGGTCATGAATTGAGGGTCTTGGTCGCCGTGGATGCCCTTTCTACGGAGGCCTAGGAATGCAAAAGGACCATGGAAATGACACAACTTGCCATTGATTCAAAACAGTGGAGATGAGCAAGTTAACACACAGCAAAGGGGCACAGATAAGACAACCGAGAAAGCATTATTATAAATCATCGAGTGATAACCCTCCCTGGAACTGTGTCGGTGCAAAGCCAAAAAGTAATTTGTGTCTCCTGGAAGTGGGAGGACGTATTACAGGCCGAGCACAGTGAGCTGTAATCTGTGAAACAGACTGGCCTTCAGTTCCTATGAGACAGAGGAGCTCCTCTACCCCTGAACATGGGAGGAAACAGGACTGGACAACCGTGAACGGAAACGTTAACAACAAACCTGCAAAAACAACCAAGTGTGAAATTGCAGAACAGATTTGCTTCAGTATCGACGGACCCTGGATTTTATATCAGATGACCGTCCACCCCAAGGCAGCAAGGTAAGAACTGAAAACCTGTCAAAGAGTAAAAGTCCACAGGTAAAGCTGAAGGCCGGGCCTGACACTCTGATTGCTGGTGACTCTGCTGTAAATTATGTACGAAGGATGTGCAGTAAGAACACCGAGGTCCTCTGCTTTCCTGGGATATGGATGCCAACTGTTACAAACATGGTTCTGCAAACAAAGTCAAATGATGTGTCCAAGCAACAATCTGAGGTTCTGAAACAGGACTTTCCAAGATTATTAAACACAGTTAATCATCGGTGGACCTGTACCACCCATCAGAGGAGGAGAGGAAAGATTCAACAGGTTCTTGGCACTGAATACATGACTTGTCGACATGTGCTGACCGCTCAGTGCATTTTATCAATAATTTTAACATTTTTTGGGAACGCAGGCATTTTTTTTAGCTCAAATGGATTTAATTTTAACAAGTGAGGGTTGAAACTGTTTACCTCCAACATATTTTACTTCCTGCATCATCCCTCTGTGTTCGGTGCCAAGGCTGAGATAAACAGGGAGTTATCTCATAGAGAGGAACAAACAGAACCCAGTGGAAATCTTTAGATGGAATTACATCTGCCCCGTCCTGGGAGAGCTTCGAAAAGGAGAGACATCTGAGGCAAGAAGTAGGATTCTTAATTGCCTCCAACCCTTTCAACACCGCCAAAGACAAGGACCGGGGATAGGACCGTGTTTCTGACAGTGTAATTATTGTTGGCGAACATCCATGTGGACAACCCTCAGGACAAAGAGTCGAGTAACACTCTGGAAAATTTTGGGCTCACTCAGCATGTAACAGAGGATCCACAATAAAGGGCACACTCTAGACCTGCTGAGCATCCTAAGCATCTTAAAGCATCGTCAGCAGCTTCAATGCTAAAATGTTTAATGTTTTGGACACTATTGCCTCCATTAAAATGAAGGTTATCTGGGAAAAGAGAGTGTCGGAAAGATGGGTGTAGATGGAGAAAAACAAAGCTCCAGGTTCATTATAACATCTATGAATAGAAACTTCCCTCTTATAATTTACAACTGAGAAATGAAGGACGTTGTATTTCTCTGATATCATCACCAAGAACAGTCATAATGCTCGGGCCCTATTTACTAAGTTGACAGGCTAACAAAATCTCCTGTGTCCGTGTGTTGCCAAGTTCCTCACGGACAAAATCTAAAATATTAGACAAGCAGTTGGTACATCAGTAGCAGGTTCACCGAAAACCGGTTCAAACACCATGACACAGTTTCAGTCCATTAACAATCTGGAGGACATTTCACATCAGATGAACTCCTCCTCTTCCTGTTTAGACGTCCTGCAAACAAGTTTTTTTTACAGTTCTCAAAGGTTTTGGAGTCAGACCTGTTACTAATGGTAAACTTGTTCTCAATGTCAGCTGTGTTTCCAGAGCCACTAAAAATAACTGTAATTAAACCTCTGCTAAAAAAGGACAATCTTGACATGACACAAATGAACAACTAAAGGCTACATCTCAAATATCCAATTTTTGGTTGTCTCTAGGATCTTTCCAGAGACCCAGAATATGATCCCCAAGCAATTATTACATTCAATTCAATTTTATCAATTCAATTTTATTTGTATAGCGTCTAATACAACAGATGTTGTCTCTAGTGGCTTTCCAGAGACCCAGAACATGACCCCCGAGCAATTATTACATAAACAATGGGTCAGCAGGCCAGCACGCAGCTCCCGAAGCTCCGGCCTGCAAACATGCACAAAAGAGAAAAAAGGGGGGCCAGCACAAGAAACTACAGGAACGATGGATAAAAAATTATGGCTATGAGATAGTTATAATAAATAAATATGGAAATGGAGAAATGAGGAAGAGAGGAAGAGAAGAGGAGAGGAGAAGAAGGGTGAGAGGCACCGCCCAGTGGATCATGTCGGTCCCCCCTGCAGCATAGGCCTATAGCAGCATATCTACCGCAAAGCTATGTTTGAGACTAACTATTATAGTCTTGTTCTATAGCTGCAACTATGACTACTGACTCTAACACACTAGAGTTTACACTACCTAGAGATTTACCAACACCAGCTAGAGGTTTACTAAACACTAACTATAGACTTTACTAAACAGAAAGGTTTTAAGTTTAGTTTTAAAGGTGGAGGTGGTGTTAGCCTCCTTAACCCAGATTGGAAGTTGCATAAACATAAACATAACATAAACAATGGCAGGTAAAAACTCCCCTATAGTGGGAGAAAAACCTTAATCCAAACCGTGGCAAGCGAAAACTCCCCTATAGGAGGGAAGAAACCTGGACCAGGACCTGGACTATAAGGGGGGGCCCTCCTGCTGAGGACCAGCTGGGCAGAGCAGGAAAAGAGAAAACAGACAGAAAGGAGAGACACAGATACAACAGCTAACTAGTGCAATACAGGGATGAATATATAAACAGATGTAGACAGCAGACACTGAGGTGGTCCGAGTTGGGGGGATTGGGGGGGGGGGGGGGGGGTTGGTCTAATGGTCAGGATGTCATTAGTTATCTACCAAAAATACATTTGAGTAAAGTTCTAAATTTGCACTGTTACTTTTAACCTTGAGTTTCAAAATGTGATCATATTCTATGTGATATTGTTTTAATGTCTCTGTAAAGTGCTTTGAATCACCTTATTCTTGAATTGTGCTATACTATTAAACTTGCCCCGCCTTGCTTTGCCTCGGTGTCCCCTCAGAGGTGCTGGCCGCTCTGCGATAATCTGAGGTAAAAGGATGAATGATCGGAGAGATGGTGATAGTTCTATAATCCTAGATTCTAGACTTAATAGTTCCCGAGGCTGTTGTCATAGATCAACATGGGTTTGTAGAATGTGGCTATTGTTGAGAATGTGGTCTTTATACATACATAATTGCAGAATGATCCTAAAAGCTACATTTCTAGAAACCTTTTATCTCTCCCTCGGGGGGGGGGGGGGGGGGCATCTCCCTCACTGATAACTAGGCTCATCATCGGTGGAGGCAAATAATCTCCCAAAAACAAATGTCCTTACTTTTTGTGTTAAGTTTAGATGTGTCTTTGGGGCCCTGGATGGGTCAGTGGTAGGGATGCCCCGATACCGATACTGGTATCGGTATCAGGGCCGATACTGCTCCCATATACTCGTAAAAATTCTCCGTTACCACGCACCGATATTTCATTGTTGTTGTAGTTACTGATTAGTGACTCTAGGGGGAGATATTGAGCCGCAGTCAGCGTGGTGATGAGAAGAGAGTGATACCCATGAGTGAGACTGGCAGCGCCGTTTCAGGCAAGATAGCGACAATTGATGCAGCGGGATGTCAGCAGTTGGACATATCTCAAAATAAGGGACGACGACAGAAGCAAGGCAGACTGAAGCTACTGCTGCTAAGGTGTCAAGAGGAGGGAAGGAGAATACGTTGTTTAATACCAGCAACTTGATAAAACATCTCAAGACGCATCATAAAGCTGAGTATACGGAGTTTGCTAATGCTACTGCAAGAACACAACAGCCAACATTAGCTCAGGTTCTGCAAAAGCGACAGAAAATGGCAAGAGACAACTGTTAAAATAACGGAGGCTCTAACCCGTTATATAGCGCTGGATGACCAGCCACTGTCAGTTGTAGAAGTGACTCGACTCACTCGAGCCCGATATGATGTTTCATTGATATGATTTATGTTTTCTTAACTGTGAAGACAGTGCCAGTGTGGAGACTTTTTATTTACACAGAAAGATTATTTTTTTGTTTAAAATAGTTATTCTACTCATTTTATTTATTTTTATTGAATTTATCTGTTGCAAATAAAACCTGTCTTCCAATTCATTGCATATTTCATTGAATTTTTAGCTTAGTTATTTTTGCGGTAGAAGTATCGTCGTGTCGGTACTCGGTATCGGCAAGTACACAAATTAAAATACTCGTACTCGATGTGAAAAAAATGGTATCGGGGCATCCCTAGTCAGTGGGTTGAGCCAGTGCCATTTGTAGAGGCTATAGTCCTTGTGTGGGCAGCGCAGGTTCGAGTCCCGGCATGTGACTCTAAAGGACTGTCTCAGAAAATTAGAATATTGTGATAAAGTTCTTTATTTTCTGTAATGCAAAAATGTCATACATTCTGGATTCATTACAAATCAACTGAAATATTGCAAGCCTTTTATTATTTTAATATTGCTGATCATGGCTTACAGTTTTTTTTTTTTTGTATAGATATCTTTATTGATGGCATTAAAAAATAAGATTTACAATAACAATATAATTATCAATATTTCCCCCCCCCCTTTTTTTACTTTTCATAACATTAATTAAAACAAAATAAATTAATAATAAGAGAAAAAAAAAGAAAAAAAAGGAAAAAAATAAATAGATAGATCCATAAATAAGTAAATAAAAATTAGGCTTACAGTTTAAGAAAACTCAAATATCCTATCTCAAAAAATTAGAATATTCTGGGAATCTTAATCTTAAACTGTAAGCCATAATCAGCTATATTAAAATAATATAAGGCTTGCAATATTTCAGTTGATTTGTAATGAATCCAGAATGTATGACATTTTTGTTTTTTAAATTGCATTACAGAAAATAAAGAACATTATCACAATATTCTAATTTTCTGAGACAGTCCTGTATACTGCAATGTTTCCGTTTCTCTACCCATTTCCTGTCCACCTGCTTTCTCAATAAGGGCCACTAGTGGCACAAAATCTTTAAAAAAAAAGTTTATACTGTATGTCTCTGTTGGATATCTATGGACATTGTGACCTGCAGCCCCCCCCCCCCCCCTTCTGACCGCCTCAGTGTCTGCTGTCTAGACCTGTTTACACCGTGGTCCCTGTAGTCCAACTAACCAGGTATCAGTCATATAGAACTCTTAGTTCTCCAGCTAACAGATAATGACAACAAATATGTTTTGTCTTAGGTAATATTGACAACACATTTGTGCCTCTCCTCCCTTTCTCTTTCCTATCTCCCTCCTCTTTACTTCCTCTACCCGGCTGGCCTTCGGCAGGGGGGTCCCCCCCTGTGATCCAGGTCCCGCTCAAGGTTTCTTCCCTCTTAGAGGGGAGTGTTTCCTTGCCACTGTTTGGCTTTAATGTTTTTCTCCTGCTCGGGGAGTTTTTTTTTTAATGTTTGCCATTGTTTCTTTCATATTTGCTCAAGGTCATAGTGCTTAAACATATAAATAAAAGCAAATTCAATTTAATAACCCTGATGTACATCCACGGAAGGATATGTTTTGCGACAAAGGCACCGTTAAAATTCAGAAGCCTCATTGGAAAGTACCGAGATTGTTATTCAGTGGTAATTGTTGCTAAAGCTGCATCAAAATAAAAAAAAAAAAAAAAATTATTAAAACATTAAAGAAAAGAAGGAAAACAGCAGCCAAGTTCTGGAATATTGTGATAAATCAAGAAAATTTGAAGATCAAATATTAACAGTAATAATCGAGAATGTTTGTTTATTTGCGATGTTTATTAAGATTTGGGAATGTTGTCTCACATCAAATATACGATTTTGTTGTCGTACATAAAATGGGAAACTTTAGAACTACGTTGGATTCATGTTTGTTGTCCCATTTTAGCGTAAAAGGCAAGATTCTAGAGTGCTCAGGAAGATATTCCAAGCCTCCTGCCCCAGGTGAAGATTTTGTCTTTAATCTTATAAAAATAAAATATTTTTTCATAGATCTGGATTTTTTTTTCATGGCCAACAGACAAAATTGAGAGAGATCAGACTATGAGTAATTATGACTAGACTCCTGCAGCGTAATGTGTCTGCATAAATGCACTACAAATGCTACGAAACACCAAACTGATTTTTTTTTTTTGGAGAGAAGAAATCTGTTGTTTATAATTTCCAGAAGTGTGTCGTGAATACAGGGCAAACTGGTGCTTTTGATGAATTTCAGTTTCTTTTCTTTTCCACAATGTTATTGAAACACAAATATTCTTTCTCTGAACGGTTTATAAGTGTGCAGAATTTATTTTGGAAACTTGGGTAAAGAAAATATTATTTCCACCTCATTCAGTTTCCAACGGAGAATAAATGAGGTGTTTTGAATGAATTTGAACAAAATGCCCTGAAGACAGTTTAATCTTCAGCCATCTGTTAGCCGTTTGTTTGCTCATAACGGAGCATTTGGATGTATTACATTTACAAGACTTGTTCTGTCCGAAGATCAGTCACTATGTGTGCGGAGTACCTCAGGGTTCCGTTATGGGTCCCTTTTTGTTTTTATTATATGTTCTACCCTTAGGTAAGAAAATCCAAGAGTTTGCTGACGTCATTCCAGCTATCAACCAATTTTTAGGTGATTTGAGTGTGTCATCGAAGTCAAACCTAAGAAATCTTGGTGTTTGACAAAGAAATGTCATTAGAGCAACACTCTCAGCAGCTGACGAAGAACTGTTTTTACCAGTTGAGGATATTTCAAAACTAAGAACAGTTGTTTCTTGAGCTAATTATTCATCTTTAGTGTCATCTCGTTTGGATTACTGCAACAGTTTTTCTTGCCTAAACAAGGAGGAGTGATTAGCAAGTCCAAAACTCTGCAACAAGGCTGCTGACCTGCTCTGTTAGAAAGGCTCACATCACCCCAATTTTAAAAACTCTTCACTGGCTCCCCGTCTCTTTTACAGTTTTTCACAATTGTTTAAACACATTTATTGGAACATCAGACACAATGTGCACAACCTGAAACTCATGTTTCAGGTGGCTGAACCAATCCTGCTGAACTCCAAGCACATTTACTGCTCTAGACTCAAATTCCCATTCCATACCACACATTTCTCAACACACTACACACAATTCCCAATATCCTGCACACTCTTCCTGAATTCCCTCTCTTGCTGTTCACACAGAACACACAGTCAATCACATTTCTGAACTCCAACGGCTGTTGTGCAATATGCAATCAGTAATTTGCCATTGAATTCATATTCATTGATGAAGCGGGGTTCAACCTTGTAAAAAGAAGGCGCCGAGGGAGGAATATCATCGGCCAGCGTGCCATCACAGAGGTCCCTGGCCAACGTGGAGGGAACATAACAATGTGTGCTGCCATCAATCACCACGGCGTCCTCCATCACCATGCCACCCTTGGCCCCTACAACACTGCACTTCTTCTAGCATTCCTGGACCAGCTCTACAAAATCATTGTCCAGCCAGACCAGATGGAGGACACAGAGGTGGTCAGGTTCGTTGTTTTCTGGGACAATGTCAGTTTCCACCAGGCTGCTCTGGTCCGTGAGTGGTTTAGGGTCCATCCAGAAGTTGATGTCCTATATCTCCCTCCATACTCTCCCTTCCTCAACCCAATTGAGGAGTTTTTCTCTGCCTGGAGATGGAAGGTATACAAGAGAAATCCTCAGACACAGATCCCACTGCTGCAGGCCATGGAGGACGCATGTGGCGATGTCACTGCAGAGGCTTCATGCAGCATTGTAGGAGATTCTTCCCCCGCTGCTCGGCCAGGGAGAACATCGCCTGCGACGTGGACGAGGTCCTGTGGCCAGCCAGGGATGAAAGGCAGGATGCAGCCTAATACTTTTGTTCTGTTTCTATTTTCTGTCAAGTTTTCATCCACAGCTTGCTGTGATGTCCAGTGGACTGCACATTTTGAGTCCAAATACTGTAAAATATTATTTGTTGTTACAGTAAAGAATTGTGTGTTGTTTTCTATTTGAGTAGCCTATACATAAGAATACTATATGGTGATATATTACATCCAACAGCTGAAGGTGTAACACTGAGCATTCATATAGTGTTTTCCATTCCTACTATAGTGTCTTCCATTCTGCACATCAGTGTTCAGTAGGTGCTTAGAAATGTCTACTCAAATGGTGTTTGGCATTTGAGAAGGAAATACCATTTAGTGAAGAGTTAACACTGTTTTGAGGGTAGAGTGTGCTTTTGCAAGAGAAGTGTAGGATTTTGCATTTTGTGTGTGAGTTTTGTAATTTTTGTTTAGAGTTTTGAGAAAGTGAGGTAGTCTATCAGGAAATGTGTTTAAACAATTGTGAAAAACTGTAACTTTAAAATTTTGGTGCTGACATTTAGACCTCTGCATGTTCAGCCCCCTCCTATATCCAGGACCTACTACATCCCTACACTCCATCTCAGCAGAGGTGGGTAGAGTAGCCGAAAAATTGTACTCAAGTAAAAGTACTGTTACTTCAGAATAATATGACTCAAGTAGAAGTAAAAAGTAGTCATCCAAATAATTACTTGAGTAAAAGTAAAAAAATACTTAGTGAAAAAACTGCTCAAGTACTGAGTAACTGTTGAGTAACGTATGATTTATTTTTTTAACACAACCATTCAAACAGGCAAAAATACAAAATAATCATCTTCAGGTAAATTAAATCAATAAAATAATAAAATAAATTAAAATAAAAAATAGCTTAAATTAAAATAAACTTAAAGTAAATTCAAGTACTTTAATAAATAATAAAATAAATAAAATAACAATACAAAAATAAATTAAGCACAAGTAGCACAAAATTTCAAGCCTTTGTACTTTTCTTTTTTAACCAGAACTAGAACAAGCCCATGAACTCATAGAAACTCTGTGTGTGTTTGAGTCTGTGTAAATGTGACAAAACATGCAAAAACAAACATTTTTCCCAAAGAATCACTCAGTGATGTCATGAGATTGACGCGTACGTGGATAAAAGGGATAAAAGAAAAGTAACAGCTCAACGTAGCCTAATGTAGCGGAGTAAGAGTAACAGTTTCTTCTTCACAAATCTACTCAAGTAAAAGTAAAAAGTACAGTGATTCAAAACTACTCCTAAAAGTACAAAATTTTACAAAACTTACTCAAGTAAATGTAACGGAGTAAATGTAACTCGTTGCCACCCACCTCTGTATATCGGAGGCTGAGGTCATGTGACCAGAGATTGCTGATGGTCCCTCGTACCGCTTTAAGACACAAGGACATCGCTCCTTCCAGGCCGTCGCACCGAGACTCTGGAACAATCTCCCGCCGTCTCTATTGATGCTTTTAAGAGCAAACTTAAAACCCACCTGTTTCTCCAATATTTTAAACATCAGTATTGAGACGGTTTTTTATGACCTTCATGTTGATTTTATGTACTTTTATTCAAGGAGCTTTTTATCTGTATCATCTTGTTTTAATTGCATTGTTAATTTTATTGTAGTGTTTTATTCATGTTATTATTGCTATTGTTTTATTTTTTGTGAAGCACCATTCACAGAGAACATAATGTCACGAGAAAAATCCTAAACTAATTTTATGATTGAAACTAGTATATTTATGCACAATAACGTCTGCAGCTTCACATGGCATGCTTATTTGATATATTTGAGTCATATTAGCAAGCTACAACGTCTGTAAACATGAAGTACTCGTTTGAGGACATCAGGTCTATCTTCACTGCAAACATGTAAATTCTTTCCAAGAACATTTGTCTTTATTTCTTGCCCAAATGTCCAGTTTCTAGTCAAAATAAGTCTCATTACACTTAAAATACTTGTTTTTAGATTTCCATTTGTTTAAAGCACATTTTCACTAGAAATAAGTAGAATAATCTGCCAGTGGAGCAAGTTTTTATTTCCTTGTAATAGGAAAGAAAACAATTGAAAATGATATATAAATATAAATGATATAGAGATATAACCTAATACCCATGTTTTTACTCTGTAGCACTTTATTTCATTCAAAATGCTGAGTATTTTGCAAATAAAATGTATCATATTTTTATTATTAGAACCTGACCAGGATTTGCACGGACGCGGGGCAGGAGCAAGAAAGGGAAATAGAGAGAAAATAAAGCCATTGTCCTCATGTGAGGCCATTGGATTTGACATAGTTCAACAGCACATAGAAAGCAAAAATTTAATTTCAACAAAAATTAGGTCCTACTGATCCCAAATAGTAAGGAGACATAAAAAATGCACATCAAACAAAAGCCCGGGTCTCAGGAGGTTATTGTGTTGTTACTATGTTTATAGTACATTTATAGTACCATACATAGTACATTTATTCAGTTTACAGTACGCTTGTTCAGTTTCAGTTTCTTTTTTACTGTATTTTTATTTTGTATTTTTCATACTTATGATGAAAGGTTGGTTTTATATAGCGCCCTTCAAGGCACCCAGAGCGCTTTACAGAGACCATTATTCATTCATACACCTTACTTATAATTTATCTTTATCGTTTATTTAGTCTGAATTCATGTTGTCCGACTTTGAGCTGCTGTAGCACCCGAATTTCCCCTCTGGGGATCAATAAAGGACTATCTTATCTTATTATGGGTCAAAGCCATCATGGATGCAAGGCTTATTCATGTGATATAAGAGTTTCACAAGATAATACTTTTTATTAATGTTGTAAAATGTTATTGAAATGCCTTCATGTGGACTGTAGCACATTTTCTTGTTTCATTTTCTGTTTAATTCAAACTGTTCAAAGTGCTAGACATGACCTTGTGCTTAAAAGGATATATGATTTATTTTGTAGTTTTCACGAGAGAAAGAAATAAAGCTTCAAAGACATCAGTACGATGATTGGCCATTATTTTGTTGGACATTTGCAGCTACAAACCCTTTTCCCAGGATAAAACAAGAAGCTATCTAATGATTAACGCTACATCAAATCTGCTGTGGCAGATGAGTGATATATGAAAAACCTTTGCTACGAACGTGATTGCCGTCATGCATATATGACCAAAATCACAGCTTTCTTTCATGAAGCTTTAAATCAAACCTTCATCTCTGATAACATAATTTACAAAAGGTGCGAAGACGAATAACAAAGTAGAGCCACAACGATGGCCACGGTTACATGATGTTTTTTAATTCTGAATTAATTATTCCGAATTAAATCATTCAGAATTAAACTATTTTCCTTCGAGTTTACATGGAAATAGTAATTCCGAATTGAGGTTTACATGGAAAACACGTTTGATCGGCTTTATCCAATTCCTCTTAAGGTCTGGGGGTTGGGAAGGTTCTGATTGGATAGGGGGGGCGGACCGGAAGTTACGTCTACCGGAAGAAAAACAAACTTAGACGCTACAACTTTGAAAAGCTCACAATTTTTGTGTTTCCTGCCATCTGTTCTTTTAATTATTTCCAGGTCCTCCGAGCTATTTATTAAATAAATGGTCTCTGCTCTTGACCAGCGTTTACTGCGTGCTGCCATCTTGAAACTTTGTTTCGAAAACAAGCCCAGTGCGGAATGAGTGTATACATGATCACTGAATTATTCTATTCGGATTTATAATCGGAATAAACCAGCCACTTACTTCGGAATTAAAGGGGACCTATTATGGCATCTAATACCTATTTTAAACAGGCCTTGAATGTCTTAAAAACAAGCTTTTGATTGTTTTTGCTAAATACATTAGAAATTCAGCCTCTGAGCCATGTCTTTATCTTCCCATTCTCTAACCTCATTATCTATGCAGGATTCTGAGTGGGCGGGGCTATGATAATGAGGCTCTGTGCTGATTGGCTGTCTGAATGACACGTAGCAGGGGAGGGAACAAAGCATCGCTCTGGGTAGAGGAGAAATGGCGACCACGTCCGAAGACCATGTCTAGCTCGAACAGACGCCATCACAATACTCCGCTTCGAAAAAATGGCGGAAGCTCTGGCCGGCGGAGTTAGTTGTGGGCGTGGTTTCACTCATCGGAGGCCAACCTATGTAAATCGCTCCCGTCGTTACGTAATGAAAGGGAGCAGAATCCAGAGGTGTCAAGTAACAAAGTACAAATACTTCGTTACCTTACTTAGGTACAAATTTTGGTTATCTATACTTCACTGGAGTAATTATTTTTCAGACGACTTTTTACTTTTACTCCTTACATTTTCACGCAATTATCTGTACTTTTTACTCCTTACATTTTAAAAACAGCCTCGTTATCTATTTCATTCGGCTTTTAAAAAAAAAACTATCCAGTTAAATTGCTCCATCCAGATAGAGTGAATTTGGTTGTGGTTGTTTCAGATGTTCTTGTCCAGTTTTGTTCTTACATCCGTTCCCTCAGATTCCTGCAACTAAACTTGGATGTTCATTCCAATAAAGGTTAGGATAAATGATAACATGCCTCTGAAGTTTGACTTTTTGCACCATTACAATACTTATAGGCAACTAGTCATCATATCTCCTGCTCTCTGAAACACATGTTAATGCTCAATAGTACACATATATGGTTCTTTAATATATTTGCATTATACTAAGATAGATTCATTTTCAATCAAAAAACTTGAGTTGATACTTCAACTTCTACAGGAGTATTTTTAAACTCTAGTATCTATACTTCTACCTGAGTAATGAATACTTTTGACAACTCTGGCAGAATCTGAGCGGCTCGTAGAAGTCACATAACACTGGATGGCTCATCCGGGCGGCTGTACAGACTGTGCAGAATTTGGTTGCTTTCCTCCTTCTCTGAGTTGGAAGGCTGAGGGGAGACCACTTTAAAGGAGCTTGAGGCTCCTTTTAAGAAATGAGACTCTCTAGCGCCACCCTTCACCACGACGGCCGTTGGGGGTACTGCAGCCAACAGTGAAGCCGGCACGGGAGAACGGGGAGAACACACATGCAGCGTCATGTGACGTCACATCCGCAGGACAGCGCGGGAAATTTGGCCCCGAATTGCAGCACATTTTGCAGCACACAGCCTGTTCAAGGCAACGGAGAGATACACTAGAGGGATCATTCTTTTTGGTTTGGAACGCTTCATCTGACATTATTACTAGAAAACTTAAAACGTATACGAATTTTTTTCATAAATTCTGCCTCAATCCGGCCTCAAGCAAGAAAAAACGATTTTTTCATAATAGGTCTCCTTTAAGTTTAATAAAGAATGGCCATTTTCATTCGGAATTAGGTGTTTACATGGTAATTTTTATTCAGTTTAAATCAGATTTAATTTTAATTCTGAATTAAAGAGGAATTAAACTTTCCATGTAAACGCACTGAATGAAGCAAGAACTCGTATCAAAGTCCAGAAGTTTAGAAGCAGAAAGCCCAGAAAAGAGGAACGACAAGAAAAGACATCTAGGTTTATGGAAATGTTGAGATGTGTAGTGCAGATGAGGTTTTAAAGGGAATCAAGGAAACCAGCGTCTCACTATGATAGCACCAAATCCTTCTGCTGGACTGGAACACATGGAGGAAATCTGCTTTTCCAGCCAGCAGTTCACATGGGTGCCGTGCGCCGTGATATATAGTCAAACAAGAACACATTATGTTTCCCGGCTCTGTGAGAGCACAGATCCTGCTGCTCCGCCGTCGTTCAAGGCCTCCCCCCGTCTGCTCCGGCTGAACCAAGGTCACAGACGCCGCTCCGGGCTCCCAGCAGCCTTGAGCGGCTAACTGACCGGGAAATGTGTGTTCTCCTGTTCCCGCCGCCACGAGGCCCGGTGTCAGTCACGGGAGCAAGCAGCAGGGATGCCGTTAAACGATCCGGCAGGCCGTCAGGGGGGAACATCGCTCCCCCCGGAGGGTTTCATCTCAAATAAACCACAGAGATGTATATGGAAGAGTATTAGGGCCAGGCAGGAGAAAAATAAAAATAATATTTTAGAGGAGGAAGATCTTTTTTTCATTATGCACTTCAAGAAAAAAGTCGAAATGTCGAAAAAAGGTTGAAATGTCGAGATTAATGTTGGACTACAATTTCGAGAAAAAAGTCGAAATGTTTAGAAAAGTCGAAATGTTGAGAAAAAAGTCTAAATTTTAAGAAAATAGTCTATATGTCGAGAAAAAAGTCGAAATGTCGAGAATATTATTGAAGTATAATTTCGAGAAAAAAGTCGAAATGTTGAGAAAAAAGACGAAATTTCGTGAATAAAGTCGAAATGTTGAGAAAAAAGTCAAAATGTCGGAAAAAAAGTCAAAATGTTGAGAAAAAAGGCGAAATTTCGACTTTATTCACGATATTTCGACTTTTTTCTCGACATTTCGTCTTTTTTCTCGAAGTGCACAATAAAAAAAATCTTCCACTCTCAAATTCGTTTTCTCTTGCCTGGCCCTAATACTCTTCCGTAGATGTAGAAAGAAAGAAAAGAAAAGAAAATGTTCCCTTAGTCAAAGGATAGAGTTTAAAATCTTAAACTGGTCTACAAAGCACTGAATGGTCTTGGACCAAAATACATGATTTGAAGCTCCCAGACCCCTGAGGTTCATCTGGATCTGGGGCCGGATTCACCAATATGTTCTTAAGAACGATCTTAAGAAATGTCTTAAGATCTAAAATTAAGAAGTTCATAAGAAAGTTATTAAGTGCAATTCCTCAATATTTTCTTAAGAACCGTCTTAAGAACTGTCATTTCTTAGGAATTTCTTATTTTTCCTACTTAAGAACTTCTTAAAATATGTCATTGCATTGCACGCGCCAACAAACAACATTTATACAGGTAGTTTGCGTCTTAACCGTCAGTCACTCACTAAACATGGAGAAGGAGAAAAAGAGATGCAGGAACTTTTCAAGGTTATGGTGGATGAGATTAATGTGTTGAAAAAAATACTATTGGGGAAAATTAATAATAATTAACTACCACGCTAACTAACATGCTAACAAACAGTTATCAGGCTCTTTGTGTAATTAATTACAAAGTATATCCTCAAACTATGACCTACTAGTCTAAACTACTAGTCTAAAATGTGTTGAAAAAGGTGATTTTAGAGTCTTTCCTTTTCACAGAGGAAATTTTCAGACAGGTCAAGGTTGTCTTAAAGTTAAGAAAAAAGTCAAGAACAAATTTGAGAACTTTTATTTCAAGAATACCATTTATTCTTAAGTTTTTCTCTTAAGAAGAAACTTAAGAAGAAAGTTGAGAAAATACTTAAGAACTTTTTTGGAGAATATGACTTCTTCTCTTTTTTCTTCTTAAGACTGAACTTAAGAAAAAAATGGCACGTAAGAAGATTTTTCTTCTTAAGAATGTTTTGTGAATCCGGCCCCCGGTGTGTTGTGGTTCCCAAGAACCAGAACCAAGCAAGGTGAGGCAGCGTTCAGTTATTCTGCTCCTCACCGGTGGAACAAACTTCCTGTAGACCTGAGGTCTGCTCACACTGTCAGCTCCTTTAAATCAGGATAAAAACATTACTGTTTAATTAAATACTTAAATACTAATTAAGGACTCTACTGACCTTACTACTACTACTAGACCTGAGGTCTGATCAAACTGGCTGTTTCAGCAAAGACAAAGTGTGTATGAACTGACAGGAAGCTGTATGTTCACAAAAACAAAGAACAGAACGGATGTCAAACATAGATGTGTTTCAGTTTATGGGGTTAATCTGTGGAATGTTTTGGAAATTAAAGAGTGCAGTACATACCAAATATTTAAAGATCATATTCTATGAGTGTTTATGTAAGTGTCAGAACTTAAATACCGGTAGATAATATGTCTATGCAGTATATTGAACGTTTTCAATCTACAAAAAGTATATGAAATGTTTTTCTTTTAATTGATTTACTGCTCTGTATCGGTATATGTTGGAGCTGAAAGAAATTGATTATAAAAGGTTAATAAGCTAAGCTTCAGCCTACACCTTTTCCGTCTTGTTTTGTTTATATATTTTGGTCTAATGCAATATTAGCATTAACTACATGTCTATTTGTTGTCTTCTTTTCTTTTGTGTTTGAATTCTTATTTTGGAAATGACCGAAACAAACTGCCAGCTCCTTTAAATCAGGGCTAAAAACATTACCGTTTACTGAAGCGTACTCTTAAATTAAACACTTACCTGCTGTACTCTACTGCCCTTACTTTGTAACAACTTGTGCTTTTTATTATTTTACCTCTTTTCTTATCATTTTATTTTATTTGTTATTCACGGTTTAATTGTGTCTTGCCGCTTTTAATGTTGATGTAAAGCACTTTGAATTACCTTGTGTTGAATTGTGCTATACAAATAAACTTGCCTTGCCTTGTAATCCCAGAATGGGGAAATGTATTCTCTGCATTTAACTCATCAAACTGGGAGCAGTGGGCTGCCATTTGCACGGCGCCCGGGGAGCAGTGAGGGTTAAGTGCCTTGCTCAGGGGCCAGGGGCGGAGCAGGGGTCCCAGCCTAGGGGGGGCGAAGCATTCTAGATGGGCCCTTGTGGCCTAAACATCCCCGTTAAAACATAATCGCTAAAAAAATGCCACAGATCAGCCCCTCTGATACACAACCACAGCACGCAGGCGACACGATCAGAACCTTCATGAGGTTTCAGCACCAGGGATTTTACCAGTCATTATGTCACCTAATTATAAGCCTAATGCAGACGTTAAGATATAAGTGTCAAACTGGAGATAAAAATCAAATGACATCTAGTGATGTCTATAGAAGCCCATTTCCGCAAGTAAAGGAAAAAAATAAGATGAAATCTTAGCCTTAAAAATAAAAATATCCCCACAGTAAGTCATAATTATAACATAAAAAGTCATAATTTCAATTTTTAATCTCATAATTATGACTTTCTATCTCATAATTTCAACTTTCTGAGCCGCACGGTGGTACAGTGGGTTAAGCAAGCAGCTCATATACTGAGGCTACAGTCCTCCTCCTGCAGCGGTCGCAGGTTCGAATCCTGGCCTGCGCACCTTTGCTGCATGTCATCCCCATTTTCTCTGTCTACCCCCTTCCTGTCTGCAACTTGAATAAAGGGCCACTAGAGCCACAAAAAAAATCTTAGAAATTTTTTTTTTTTCAACTTTCTATCTCATACTTTCGACTTTTTATCTCATAATTTCAACTTTTTATCTCATAATTATGACTTTCTATCTAATAATTTAGAAGCTAACTGCATGGCAGAAATCAGTAGAAGACTGTGCATGGCCCGGAGCACAGTGGAGAAGCTTACACCAATATGGAAGAGCCAAGAAGTCAGCAAAAGCCTAAAACTGCGCATAGTCAGGGCCACAGCTTTCGCAGTTGCCACTTATGGCAGTGAATCTTGGTCTTTCTCAAAGAAAGCAACACAGAAAATCGAAGCCTTTGAAATGTGGACATACGGACGCCTGCTGCGTGTGTCATGGAGGGAGCACAAGACCAACGACTGGGTTCTAGAACAACTAAGAACAAACCCAATGCTGATGAAGCAGATAAGGAGGAGAAAGATGAAGCACTTCGGCCACACCATCAGACATGACAGCCTGGAGAAAACCATCATGCACGGCAGGGAAGAGACCCAGAGGGAGACCGGCAAGAACCTGGGAAGTTGACCTTACCAAATGGACGGGAGAGAGCCTAGGGGCAGTTACAAGAATGGCCGAAAATCGGGATCTGTGGAATGCTACCGTCGATGTCACAGCAGCTCAACCAAGAGCCACCTGACCCAGAGGGAGATCTAATAATTTCGAATTTTATCTCATAATTATGACTTATCGTGGGGATAAAAATATCCCCACGATATCTTTATCCCCACGATAAGCCGTACTCTACGGCATAGGCTCTGCGTTGTTGTAACGCGGAACCATAAATCAGGCTTAGAAGTAAACACAACATGCGCGCACGTACCCGTGCATGACAAGCAGACACACAAGGGGAGAATTGTTATATAGTCCAACTTTCCTTATTTTATTCGGAACACTTTTTTTTTCCTCTTCGGCGTGGGCCCCCACGGAGCAGTGAGCCCGGGGCGGCCGCCCCCCCTGCCCCCCCGCCTGCTCCGCTAGTGTCAGGGGCCCAAAGTGGTTGACCACGGTTGCGATCCAGGGGCTGCAAAACTCTGCTAGCGACTAGGCTACCACCCCCCATAAATGTACCGTGTATACGTGCAGAAGTGACAACAAATGTCACTGTAACTGGATTAAAAGCCTTGATATACAAACCGTGCGCATTTAAATGAGTGAAATTTGCCTTTTTTGTCAAGTTTTTCTCATTAAAACAAATGGGAATAGCAGGAATATCTGTCTGGTTCTGTTAAAATAAAAAAAGAATCTGGATCTGTATCTGGAGCGTCTCATCCATCCATCCTCCTTCTTTCCTAACAGTCAGAGATGAGTAAACCCACAGGACTTCTGCAATTAACAAGGCGACGCGGTAAAAGCTTTGTAAATAACAGCGAGCCTGCGGTGCAAACAGGCGTTGGAGCTGCAGCGGCAGTGAGAGTGTGTCTGGGACCTTGGTTTTGATATGAAACCTTGTGACCTTGTTTCAACTGCCCTTTATGTTTAAAGCTCTTTGTGACGAGGAAATTACTTTATGAACCTCTGAAAAACATTCCAGGCATTTAACCTCCCTTTTTAGTTTCACTGCTACGCCACGAACAGGGTTTTTTTCTCCTTCTGAAATCCCTCTAGTACGCTCTTTGTGTCGCCCGCCTTTGTCCGTGCTCTCGTGTCACGGTCTCTGCCTTGACCTGATTTGGATTTTTTCCATAAGGCAAAAAGTTAGTAATCGGAAATCATTGCAATCACCTTTTGCAACTCTGTTCACGTTGTGTTTGCTCAAGTTCAGACATAATGAGATATTCAGTAAATCAGTTAAGAAGAGAAGGGAAATAGTCAAATTTGTCACATTTTGCACGGTTTAGACTGGGTGAATAAATCCTGTAAAAGAGACTGCTTTATGTAGCTTTACCTTCAGCCCTTTTAAACAATTCTGCTAAACAACCTTGGCTGGAACAACAGTTCTGCTTTTCATTTGCCCAAGGTCTGTGGAAATCAGTTTTATTTGAATGTACTCGCACCGCAGGGCTTGACATTGGGCTGAATCATATTTATATGAGCATTTCTTTTCAAGTCTGTAAGGACTTGGTTCTTTTAACGTCTACCTGGAATGTTCAATCCAGATAGAAGCAGAAATACCAAACATGTGTCTCTGCAGCCTTGAGACTTCATACGACTCCGACTATTGCAGCTCTCAGCTCGGTAAACACAGTTTCCTCCTGTGGCTCTGTGTTTGGACAGGAAACTAGGAAGCTGATCAAACACCAGCTCGGGAGGCCAGGGCCGAGCGGAGCTGCGGCGCTGCTGCCGGTCTTTCCAAGCACTTTGAATAGTGGGGAAATAAATGTCAAATCTGAGGTGCCAATGTGACGGCGGGCAGCCAATGATGATTTGATTTGAAGATTTTATTTCGAACATGCATGTAAAAAAAAGTAAAAAAAAAACAGAATACACACACATATATATATATATATATATATATATATATATATATATATATATATATATATATATATAAAACACACATACCTACTTTAATAACTGTTAGATACAGTGATATAATACTAAATTATATGTATATATAAATATAGATATATAAATATATCAAAAGAAATCAAAGCAAACCAAAGAAAACAAAACAAATGCCCATCTCTAAGTTGTGCTACTATGTATGTATGTAATAATAGAAGTAATTATAATGCATAGTATTACATTATCATTACTTTACTATAATATAATAGAGAATAATAGACAGCAATGGTATAACAATATACTTGAATAACTACATATGAGTATATATGCTATATATACACTGGTTCATATATTTACCTCCAATTATATACATAAAGATTACTATATATCGACATATCTACATATAACTATAAATCAATATATATTAATAGAGGTATAGATACTCAAATACTGTACGTATAATACAACTCAATATATCCATATACATACCTACATATAACATATCTATATCATGTGTCAAGTAACAAAGTACAAATACTTTGTTACCTTACTTAAGTAGAAATTTTGGTTATCTATACTTCACTGGAGTAATTATTTTTCAGACGACTTTTTACTTTTACTCCTTATATTTTCACGCAATTATCTGTACTTTTTACTTCTTACATTTTAAAAACATCCTTGTTACTCTATTTCATTTTGGCCTTTAAATAAAAACTATCCAGTTAAATTGC
The DNA here is from genome assembly GCF_033807715.1 of Cololabis saira. Classification (NCBI taxonomy): domain Eukaryota; kingdom Metazoa; phylum Chordata; class Actinopteri; order Beloniformes; family Belonidae; genus Cololabis; species Cololabis saira. Next base: position 41,998,911 of record NC_084592.1, on the reverse strand, counting down.
TCCATCCGGATAGAGTGAATTTGGTTGTGGTTGTTTCAGATGTTCTTGTCCAGTTTTGTTCTTACATCCGTTCCCTCAGATTCCTGCAACTAAACTTGGATGTACATTCCAATAAAGGTTAGGATAAATGATAACATGCCTCTGAAGTTTGACTTTTTGCACCATTACAATACTTTTAGGCAACTAGTCATCATATCTCCTGCTCTCTGAAACACATGTTAATGCTCAATAGTACACATATATGCTTCTTTAATATATTTGCATTATACTAAGATGCATTCATTTTCAATGGCTTTTGTCCTTAATGGCTTTTTCCCCCTTACATTACTTTTACTTTTATACTTTAAGTAGTTTTGAAACCAGTACTTTTATACTTTTACTTGAGTAAAAAACTTGAGTTGATACTTCAACTTCTACAGGAGTATTTTTAAACTTTAGTATCTATACTTCTACCTGAGTAATGAATGTGAATACTTTTGACACCTCTGTCTATATCCATAATATACGTCTATATATCTACATATATTAATAAATGTACATATCTACATGTTTATTCGCATCTGTATTGTGAATAGAATGTTTCTTTCTTTGTATGATATGTTTCTTTTGCACCGTTTCTTGTGCAGTGTTTCCACCAGATACGTCACACGGCTGACACGTCCTTATCACCAGCGTAGACCGCTATCACCAGCAACGGCGTAGATTCAGTGTTGCAGCCAGACGGCCTGCTTCCTGCAGATTTACAGCCCCGTCCCGGTGACATCATAGTCTCGCAGCAGAAGGGTGCAGATGATAAGAGCCATTAACCGGATGGATATATGGTGGAGTAAAGAGGCACAAGGGCAGCGGGCTGTGTGTCAGAGTCACCGCCACACGAGGGAGGAGGGGATGCTCCCACCTGGTGACTGTTTATTAAAACTGCACACTTGTTTGCCTTTAAAAAGAAATCCTTCAGTGAGGAAGTCACGGTCATAGACATCTTTATTTATTTATCTGTTTGTTTTATTCATTTTCTTGCATTTGAATGCAAGATGACAAATGATCCCGTTGGGTTTTGTGCTTTTCCAGACGCGTAGACAGTAACTTTAAAGTTCTTCAGTTGAATTTAAACTATAGCTGCTTCCATTGCAACACCTTAATTTCATGCCAGCTCACACTTTACCGTAACGCAGGAGAGAACGCTCTCTCCTTCTGCTCAAATGCATTTAACTTTTGTTATTTCATGAACATTAATATTTTAAATAAGGAAACAAGTTATTAAGATACACGGTGGTTAATTAGCAGTTTCCAAACATTTTACATGTTACATCTTTGAGCTGTTGATGGTCTGAACTTCTCACAAAGTTTAATTTAAAAGGTTTTACAAATGAATCAACATATCGAATCCAAACTCACAGACATGAGCTGCTTTTACCATTTATCAATGTTGTGTAATAAAAACATCCATATGTGTCTTTGATACTTGAACTAGATTCTGCTGCTATGATGATACTTTGACTTAACTGAGGATTTTGATGCAGGTCTAATAAAAGTGAGTAACTATTAGGCCTGTGTCTAAAAAATCGATATCCCAATTCTAAATCGATTCTAATATTAATTCCTAAAAATCGATTTGTATGTCTAAAGATCGATTTTTTTTTTTTTTTGTTTGTTTTTTTTTTATTTTTATTTTTTATTTATTTATGTATTTGTTTTTTTCATCATTACATTACAACTTTTGGTTATTTTTTTGTTTATCCCCAAAAAAGGAATGTTTTGTTGGACACGAGAATAACTGGTGCCATGTTTTTGCCTTTAAATATGTTTAAAGGTATGAAAACATTAAAGTGTTAGGTTATAATTGCATAAATTGTCTATATTCATTACTTTATATACTGTCTTGGGGTTACATTTGCAAAAAATGCTAAAAACCAAATGCTCAAAAATTAAAAACCAAAATAGACCGAAAATGGAACAAATAAAAACGGAATGTGGGAAAAAACCGATTTCATCCGTCTCTGTTTCCTCCCTGGATCTGTTTGGTAATTCTGCCCCACATGATGTTTCTAAAAGCAGTTCTATCAGCATTCTGGGAGCTGATTGGTCCTTACAGCATCATTAGCTGCAATACTTGCTGTTGAATCTCAATATAATACTAGTAGTAATATGTTGCATAACTACAGTCATATAATTCATGCAACAGCTGAAAAAACAGTTTTAATAACACTAACCCAAATCAATATCGGAATCGAATCAAATCTTGATAATCGATTCTGAATCTTAAGAATCGGAATCGAATCGATTCTTGACATTTGAATCGATCCCCAGCCCTAGTAACTACTTTCTATGGTGCTTTTACTCTGATGGATGATGCCAACAGACAAGCTGAACATGAAAACATCTGTTTAAAAGATAAATGCGTCATCTAAAACACTCTGCTTTAGGAAGTGTGTCACGGCAGGTTTGTTTGCTCCCAAATGTCTTTCCTTTCGCAAAGAATCCAAATATATTGCCAATTTTTCTGTGGTCATTTTCAGACATTTGGATGTTTACACTCCTGCCTTCCGCTGAACACGGGTCGTCCCCAACGTGCAGCCTGATAAGAAACACGAACACGAGCCAGATTTCATCGCTGACAAACTCAGAACAAGCAGTTCTGCAGTGAATGATAAAATCCCAACAAAACGTTCCTCCTAACGTCAACAAGTTAGTCGTTGGCAGGTTCTCCCAGAGGCTTGAGGGGTGCCACGCATGGACCGCTGATGGCGTGTCCTGTCTTTAAAAAAAGCTCCTTTTAAAGAGGGAAGTGATAGTTTCAGGTTTCAGTTCCTGTTTATTCTCTTTCACAAGGGGAAGACCTCACAACAACAACACTCACAGTATACAGATATAAGTACAGGACTGTCTCAGAAAATTAGAATATTGTTCTTTTTTTTTCTGTAATGCAATTAAAAAAACAAAAATGTCATACATTCTGGATTCATTACAAATCAACTGAAATATTGCAAGCCTTTTATTATTTTAATATTAAGATTAAGATTCCCAGAATATTCTAATTTTTTGAGATAGGATATTTGAGTTTTCTTAAGCTGTAAGCCATGATTAGCAATATTGAAAAAATAAAAATGAATCCATAATGTATGAAATTTTTGTTTTTGTAGTTACAGAAAATCACAATATTCTAATTTTCTGAGACAGTCCTGTACATACAAAACTCTCATGGTGATTAATGATCACGTGCGTTTAACATCCTCTTCAGAGAAAAATAATATATGTAAGTGAATAAAATATAAGTGAGAGGGAGGACTGTTTGAGAGTTCCTTGCTACTAGGCCTGTGTTGAAAAAATCGATTTTCTGATTCTAAATCGATTCTTATATTAATTCCTAAAAATCGATTCGTAAGTCTAAAGATCGATTTTTTTATTTTTTTTTCTTCAATAGATTTTTGCCCTGGTGAACTTTAATCCCAGTAGTCATTTAATTCACACATGGGTGTAGTGTGAAACTATCAAACAATGAACCTGGCGTCGAAGAGCAGCTGCAGCGACTGCAGCGACAAGCGTCCTAGTGTTCATATGTTGCATAACTACAGTCATATAATTCAGGCAACAGCTCAAAAAACATTTTTAATAACACTAACCCAAATCTACGAGTATTAGGGCCAAACTAAGACAAAAAAAATGGAAATTACGAGAATAAAGTCATAATAATATGAGAATAAAGTCGTAAAATAACGAGAATAAAGTCATAATGTTGCGAGAATAAAGTTGAATTATTATCAGTATAAGGACTTTAAAACGATTGTGTAAACGCCTGCGTCTATTTCGAAGAAGGAACCACACAGACTTGGAAGAAATTGTGTCTTTTGTGGAAGAGGAAAATCTTTATGATCATCCTCATTGTTTCCTGAGAAACAACAAAACCTCTTTGAATGGAAGCAGATGGAACCACCGATACTTGCAGTCACCACTACTATACTATAGTATACTATACTATAATATACTATACTATAGTAGTATACTATACTATACCAGACAGCTCCTCTTCCACAAAAGACGGATGTGCTCTTCCTGGTAGAGTTCTCATGAATTACGAATTTATTCTCGTAATATTACGACTTTATTCTCAAAATATTACGACTTTATTCTCGCAATATTACGACTTTATTCTCGCAATATTACGACTTTATTCTCAAAATATTACGACTTTATTCTCGCAATATTACGACTTTATTCTCGCAATATTACGACTTTATTCTCATAATATTATGACTTTATTCTCATAATATTACAAATTTATTCTCATAATATTACGACTTTATTCTCATAATTTTACGACTTAATTCTCGCAACATTATGACTTTATTCTCGTAATTTCCAATTTTTTTGTCTTAGTTAGGCCCTAATACTCCATCATACAAATCAATATCGGATTGAATCCAATCCTGATAATCGATTCTGAATCCTAAGAATCGGTATCGAAACGATTCTTGACATTTGAATCAAATATTTATTCAAAATGGTTATTGGTGCAAACTATGATAACTATACATTGTTTGAATTTGTTGATGTTATAAAATGTATGAATATGTATTGTTTTTATTTATATCTTAATGTTAAATGGAATTTATTTAGATTTTTTACTTTATTTCTGTCTTTCCTTTCTTTTTTATATGCTACCTCCTTAAGTTTGCTTTTAATTGCTTGCTTTGTAGTTTTTGGGGTTAGTTAGCGGTAGCTTAGCTCAGACTGTGATCAGATCTCGAGATTTGGGTCGATTGCTGCTCGTGTTTTGGTCGGCTCCGTGTCGGTTTTGTGTTTCGTTTGTGGTTTTTGTTGCAGGTTTCCAGTGCTTGACGTGAGGCCTCCGTGTGTTCTTGCTTCCTGGTTTAGCAGTGGATGTTCGACAAGGACTCAAAACTAAGTCCGATGACACCACCCATGACGCTTTATGCCAAACCATTCAAAAGTTATGGCAGAAAATAGGAACTATCAAATATCGACCAATCAGAAGAGGGGGCGGGGCTAATTCATGCCAATGAAGGTCAAGTATTCAAAACCGAGTCCGATGACACCACCGACATGTCTTTATGTCAAACCATTCAAAAGTTATGGCAGAAAGTAGGAACTATCAAATATGGACCAATCAGATGAAGGGGGGCGCGCTTTTTGGCGTCTATCGTCGCCGCGGTAACGCTTTTAACTGAGAAAAGTAATGCCCATCGTCGCAGGATCGAGACGCATATTTTGATGTACAAAAAGTGTCAGAAGAAATGCAAACCATTAAATATCACATTTTTCGCCAGGCCTGGCTTGTGTGCAAAATTTGGTGACTTTTGGGGCACGTTTAGGGGGGCAAAAAGGCCCTCATTTCGTCGGAAGAAAAACGAGAAAAAAATTTAAATAAAAATTCCTTCAGATACAATAAGGCCTTCGCACTGTCAGTTTATTTATTTATCTGTTTGTTTATTCATTTGTTGCATTTGAATGAAGGATTACAAATGATCCCGTTGGGTTTTGTGCTTTTCCAGACGCGTAGACAGTAACTTTAAAGTTCTTCAGTTGAATTTAAACTATAGCTGCTTCCATTGCAACACCTTCATTTCATGCCAGCTCACACTTTACCGTAACGCAGGAGAGAAAGCTCTCTCCTTCTGCTCAAATGCATTTAACTTTTGTTATTTCATGAACATTAATATTTTAAATAAGGAAACAAGCTATTAAGATACACAGAGGTTAATTAGCAGTTTCCAAACATTTTACATGTTACATCTTTGAGCTGTTGATGGTCAGAACTTCTCACAAAGTTTGATTTAAAAGGTTTTACAAATGAATCAACATATCGAATCCAAACTCACAGACATTGGTCCTTGACTGTCAGTGCTCGGGCCTTAACTATAAACTATAAACTATAAACCCAGCCCTACTTGCTACTCCTCTTCACTCGCTGTGAGCTGCTCTGTCGATGCTTCATTAGAAATCTGCAGAACCGGAGTGCTGATCTCACTGGAGTGCATGTCTCCGGCGACCCGCAGCAGGCAGCTCAGCACCATGTCCTTGGCCAGACCGGCCTCCAGGTTTCCCTCTCGGCTGAGCTGCAGGGTGATCTGGTCCAGGCTGGTCAGAACCAGCTCCGACCCCAGCAGGGGGCAGATGTTTCCGGACTCCGAGCCGGCGGCCCCTTCCCTCCCCATGTTCTCCATCATGTACTGCTGGTACAGGTCCAGCAGCTTCTGCTCCAGGTAGTGGTTGAGGAGGGAGTTGGAGAACGGGCCTTCGCGTCCCTGCAGCAGGAAGCTGCGGTCGCGGCCGCTGGCCTGCCTCCAGTGGGCCGAGGCCCCGCCCAGGGGGCCCCCCAGGGGGCCCGGCCCGCCCTGGAAGGCCCGTCCCGGCAGAGATTCCCCCACGTCTGCCGGGACGTCGCAGGACTGGAGGAAGGGGCCGCCGGCCGGCGCCTCGGCACCGACCCGGAGCTCCCCGTCGTTGGCAGAGAGGGGCAGCACCTGTTAAAGTTTAGAGTTTAGAGTTTATTTTACAAATCATTAAAAAACACAAATACAGATAATAATAAATCGAAGTTTGTAAAATGGGACTCCCCAGATAGTGCTTTAGCTTATGAATAGGGGCCCAGTAACACAGCAGAACAAGTATAAATTAAAGCTGCAAGCAGCGATGAATGGGCCCTCGCACTCATGGCCACTGTCCCCCATAAGCATATCAGAAATGACACCAGCCGACTTCCTATGTCAAATCAGTCAAAAGTTATAGCAGAAAAAAGGGCCAACCAATCAGAAAAAGGGGCGGGGCTAATTCCGGCCAACGAAAATCAAGGAGTCAATACAGAGTCTGATGATACCACCCACAAATCTCTATGTCAAACCATTCAAAAGTGATAGCAGAAAATAGGGACAACCAATCAGAAGAAGGGGCGGGGCTAATTTTCACCAATTTTGGTCAAGGACTCAATACCGAATCCCATGACACCACCCACGACTCTTTATGTCAAACCATTCAAAAGTTATGGCAGAGAAAAGTTTTCTAGGGGGCGCTGTTGAGCCGTTAGGCCACGCCCATTAATGCAAACCATGAAATATCAAATTTATCGCCAGGCCTGGCTTGCATGCAAAATTTGGTGACTTTTGGGGAACTATCAAATATGGACCAATCAGATGAAGCGCGTTTTGGCGTCTAGCGTCGCCACGGTAACGCTTTTGACTGAGAAAAGTAATATGCGTAGTCACAGGATGGAGACGCATATTTTGATGTATAACACATCTGGGTGCACGTTACGGTTCGGGCCGTATTAACTGTCGAAGGAATGGCATAAATTGCCCCAAAATTACGCGATTAATTCAGAATGTTCAAAATGGCTGACTTCCTCTTCGGTTTCGGCCATGGCGCCAAGAGACTTTTCTTTAAGTTGGGCCATGATACAGGTGTGTACCGATTTTCGTTCATGTATGTCAAACCGTATTGTGGGGCTTGAGGCATGAAGTTTTCTAGGGGGCGCTGTTGAGCCATTAGGCCACGTCCATTAATGTAAACCCTTAAATATAAAATTTTTCGCCAGGCCTGGCTTGCGTGCAAAATGTGGTGACTTTTTGGGCACGTTTAGGGGGAAAAAAGGCCCTCCTTTCGTCAGAAGAAAGAAAAAAAAAAATTCCTACAGATACAATAGGGCCTTCGCACTGTAAGTGCTCGGGCCCTAATTACACATATAATACATATACATACAGTATAATAACCTTATAACCTAAATAAGAAAAAACACACAAAAAAAAAAAAAAAACCCTGAGACCTCCTCAGATTTCCTAGATACAAATATGTTCTTATAAAAATAATACATCAGGTATTGGTACATAAAAAATTTAATAAGAGACATAATTTAATAACAATTTTTGTTTTAGTCTTTTTTTTTTAAATTGAGGGAGATGCAGACTCTTTTATAGCACTATCAAGCTCATTCCAAATTTTTGGACCTTTACAGGTTACACTGAAACTTGTACATTTCAGTTTCCTTTTCTTTCTCTTTAAAAGATGTTTTCCACTTGTGGCGTGTTCATGAGTGGGAGCATAAATGGGGATGAGATGACAGAGTCTATCATTGAGTCTAAAAACTACATTATACATTACACAGGCATTGTGGAAAATGTTACACTCAGTAAGTTTCAGAAGCTTTTATCCATAAAAAAGAGGATCAGAGGGAGCATTACATTTGCTCCATGATAAAAACTCGAATCACTTTCTTTTGTAAAATCTGTAGTTTGTCAACATAACTTGGATATGTATTACACCATAAAACATTACAATAATTTAAATGAGGCTCAAATAGAGACCGGTACAGAGTCAGGAGAGCTTAAAGAGGAAGAAAATGTCTCAGTCTAGACCAGGGGTCGGCAACCCAAAATGTTTTAGAGCCATATTGGACCAAAAACACAAAAAACAAATATGTCTGGAGCCGCAAAAAATGAAAAGTCTTGTATCAGCCTTAGAATGAAGACAATACATACTGTATGTATCTATATTAGTTATAACTGGGGGAAGATTTTTTTTCATTATGCACTTCATTATGCAAAAAGTCGAAATGTTGAGAAAAAAGTCGAAATGTCGAGAAAAAAGTCGAAATGCAGAGACAAAAGTCGAAATGCAGAGACAAAAGTCGAAATGTCGAGATAAAGGTCGAAATGTCGAGATTAATGTTGAAGTACAATCTCGAGAAAGAAGTCGAAATGTTGAGAAAAAAGTCAAAATTTCGAGAAAAAAGTTGAAATGTCAAAATTAAAAAGGAAAGGAAAAAGGAAGGAAAAAAAGAAGAAAAAAAAAGAAAAAAAAGAAGAGAAAAAAGGAAAGAAAAGAGAAAAAAAGACAGAAAAAAGGAAAAAAAAGAAGAAAAAAAGGCAAACATTTTTGAAAAAGTTCCAGGAGCCACTAGGGCGGCGCTAAAGAGCCGCATGCGGCTCCAGAGCCGCGGGTTGCCGACCCCTGGTCTATAAAATAAGCCGACATATTTAGATAATTTCTTTGATAATTCATCAATATGTTTCCTAAAGTTTAAAAATTAATTCATGCATTCACCTGCTCGCCTCCGATGTGAAGGTCGCTGTAGTTTTTGCAGATGCTCTCGCAGAAGGAGGGGACCAGGAACGGGGAGTCGCCCCCGCCCGAGCCGGCCTGGGCCGGGATCTGGATCTTAGGGGAGGTCAGTCTGGCGGTCTGGAGACTGGAGGACTGTAACGGAGGAATGTACGACGACTCTGAAGAGCTGGAGCTGCCTGTGCTGCCGGCCTGCTCCAGGAAACTGTGGTGGACGAGTGGAGCTGGTCTGGTGGGGCCCAGTCTGAGGGGTTTGGGGGGGTGAGGACCAGCATGGAAGGTGTTTTGGTCAGGGAGGGGGTTGGAGTCCTCCACGGCACCATAGGTCATGCTCAGCAATATGCCTTCACAAAGCATCGCTGCAACAATGAACACAGGGTCAGGAACTTTTCAGGCCCCAGATTATCATTTTTACATTTACTGCATGAAAACAAATATAGATGTTTACAAAAAAAAAGACAAGACAATCTCATCAATAGGCCACTTTGCCTATAATCCCAGTCCCCAAGAAAGCCCATCCCCTAGAGCAGGGGTCGGCAACCCACGGCTCTAGAGCCGCATGCGGCTCTTTAGCGCTGACCTAGTGGCTCCTGGAGCTTTTTCAAAAATGTTTAACCTTTTTTTTACATTTTTTACATTTTTTTTTCTTTTTCTTTTCCTTTTTTTCTCTTCTTTTTTCTTTGTTTATTCTTTTTTTATTCTTTTTTCCCTTTTTTCTTCTTTTTTCTTTTCCTTTTTGATCTCGACATTTCAACTTTTTTCTCGACGTTTCAACATTTATCTCGAAATTTGGACTTTTTTCTTGACATTTCGACTTTTTTCTCGAAATTTGGACTTTTTTCTCGAAATTTTGACTTTTTCCTCAACATTTGGAATTTTTTCTCGACATTTCAACTTTTTTCTCGAAATTTTGACTTTTTTCTTGAAATTTCGATTTTTTTCTCAACTTTTTTCTCGAGATTGTACTTCAACATTCATCTCGACATTTTGACTTTTTTCTCGAATTTTTGACTTTTTCCTCGACATTTTGACTTTTTTCTCAAAAAAGTCTGCAGGTTTTAGAGCCCCAGGTTCCTGTTTTATGTTTGTACGTTAAGACACTGGAAAATAAATGTATATGGTCAAACTTTAGCAAAACAGCAAATCTAGACTTTTGTAGAGTTCTGTCGCTCTACATCCCTCAAACGTGCCTCAGCAGAACAACAAATCACGCTTTTCAAGCAGACTTCTTCCTACCTTGCAGCAGAGTTGACTTGTGTGTCTGGATGGCAGATATCTGAACAGTCTTTGTCTAATAGTCTTCCAGGAATGGGCTTAACCATAACACTTTGCAGGCTGTCTGAATAGGAATGAACAATTGTGTTTTTATAGCCTACCACCTCTAGAGGAACTGGGACTTTTATTTTTTTACCAGGTTCTTCCCATTTTTGCAGATGTGCTCTTACCGCTGTGATCAGGACCTTAACCAAACTTATCCCCTTTTTATACTACAGTATTTGCTATATTGATGAATTGCGCTCTTGATTGCATCCTGTATTAGAATCTGTGCATGATGCCCTTAGATCTGATTTTACTCTTGTAAAATAAAAAAAAATGCTGCCACTGAATGACGTGAATAAATGCTGGGTGAAAATTTAAACCCGCAGATGTTTTCGTTTTCTATGTAAATGTGGCAGGTGTTAAAGCAGAAGAAGGTCATGATATAATTAAACAGAGGAAAGGTAACGGACTTTATTTCCTCTTTTCGTTTTCTCTTAATAAAGATCAAGTGATGACAGATGAAGCTGCAGCTTTGAAGCCCGTTGAGGTTAAGAGCTTTACTTCATCTGTTATGTGTTGGCGCTAAAGCGGAAGCGTGGTTTCACACCCAGCTCTGGGACTACGACTCATTTCCTCCTTGAAACTGTCTGCAGGCGAGATGGGCATGAGAGCTTGAGATATGGTCATTTTATCCACTTTAAAGTGTGTTTATGCTTGATTTTGATCTCCTTTCTGGGTCAAACATCGGTTTTCTTTTCTTTCAGAGGTCTTTTTATTAATGAAAAGTCATGAATAAAACAATAACTTTAGAAGAGGAAGATTATTTTTTTTCCCTTATCAGGCCCCACCCAGACCACAACACACCTCGTTGCCCGGATAGTATATCTAATCTTCTCCAGATTCATGCATAACATTATTTCTCTAAGCCAGGGGTCGGCAACCCGCGGCTCTAGAGCCGCATGCAGCTCTTTAGCGCCGCCCTAGTGGCTCCTGGAGCTTTTTCAAAAATGTTTAACCTTTTTTTTCTTTGTTTATCTTTTTTTTATTCTTTTTTCCTTTTTTTATTCCTTTTTCTTTTCCTTTTTAATCTCGACATTTCAACTTTTTTCTCGACATTTCAACATTTATCTCGAAATTTTGACTTTTTCCTCGACATTTCAACTTTTTTCTCGAAATTTTGACTTTTTTCTCGAAATTTTGATTTTTTTTCTCGACTTTTTTCTCGAGATTGCACTTCAACATTCATCTCGACATTTTGACTTTTTCTTCGACATTTTGACTTTTTTCTCGACATTTCAACTTTTTTCTCGAAATTTTGACTTTTTTCTCGACATTTCGACTTTTTTCTCGAGATTGCACTTCAACATTCATCTAAATATTTTTTCTTTTTCCTCGTCATTTCGACTTTTTCCTCGACATTTCGACTTTTTTCTCGACATTTTGCCTTTCGCCATTTGCCTGCATTATAAGACTTATACGAGACTTTTCATTTTTTTCAGCTCCAGACATATTTGTTTTTTGTGTTTTTGGTCCAATATGGCTCTTTCAACATTTTGGGTTGCCGACCCCTGCTCTAAGCCAATGTGAGACAGGAGGAGGTGCAGACTCCTTCCATTTAAGTGCGACACCTCGTCGAGCCAATAAGGAAGCAAAAGCCAGAACCCTGAGTTCAGCTTTGGGCAAATCCAAGTCTGGAGCAATTCCAAAAATTGCAGTCAGAGGATTTGGCTCAATTTGGTGACAAATGGTCTCTGACATTATTTGGAAAACTGATGTCCAAAAGTTACCTAAAGAGAGACACGACCAATACATGTGATAGAGTGAAGCAGGTGCATTTTTACATCAGAATATATTCGAGCCAGTTTAGTTTTGGATATATGGGTGCGATGCACTACTTTAAATTGCAAAAGTGCGTGTCGGGAACACAAAGACGAAGAGTGAATCCGATCAAGTAAAACATCAGTTTTAAGTCTGTTATTTGCAAGTAAACAAAAACTAAATCAGCTATGCAGTGAATGTGACAGAATCTTCCAGGCTGTATCAGCCGGGATTTAATTTCCGACATGAAACCCCCCATGTTTGCGTTTATAACTCCCTTAAGTTTCAGGATTGATTTTGAGGTTCTTTTACTGGTTTTTAAGTGTCTTAACGGTCTTGGGCCATCTTATTTATCTGATCTGCTTTTACCGTATCAACCCTCACGGACCCTGAGGTCCTCTGGCACCGGCCTTTTAACCATTCCCCGAACCGCGACCAAAACCCACGGTGAGGCTGCATTCAGCCATTATGGCCCTTATTTATGGAACAGCCTGCCAGAGAACCTCAGGGCCGCAGAGAACGTTGATATTTTTAAAAGGAGGCTCAAGACACACCTTTTTAGTTTGGCTTTTATCTGATCTCATTTACCTAGTCTTTTTAGCTATGTATTGTGTCTACTTCTTTAGCCCTTTTATTATCTTTAAAACTTTAATCCATTTTAGTGACTTTTTACTTTATGTTATTTACTATTCATCTTAAGTTTTATATAGATTTCTCTAAAATGTTACACTTTTAGGCATTTCTTACTTTCTTTTAATCTTTTAGTTTTTAGCTCCAGTGTTTCCTCAGGGGGGTTGTCCACACTGGGAGGTGTGCCTGCTCCGCCCATGGGGGTGTCGTCATGGGGATCCCTCAGGCCTGGGTAGCTGGGGGTGGGACTCCACCTTCTGTGTGGGGTCTGCCCCGGTCTGTCCGGGTTGGGGGGGTCTCTGTGGCGATGCTCCCTGTGGTCGTGGTCGGTGGAGCCTCTCGGTGTGGACGGCCACCCATAGGTAGTGTTTTCCTCACCTGGATCGTTAGTGCTAAGCCATGTCACCAGTCCACTTACTGTGTGTGTGTGTGTGTGTGTGTGTGTGTGTGTGTGTGTGTGTGTGTGTGTGTGTGTGTGTGCACATGTATACGAGTGTGAGTGAGTGTGTGTGTACGCGTGGGGGGTGGGGGGCGGGGTCGTATGGAATGTTTTAAATTGTGGTTTTTTTTATTGTTATTTTATTCTGCATGTAAAGCACCATGTGTTGCATTTTATATTGTATGATTTGGTGCTATACAAATAAATAAAGTTTAAAATTTAAAGTTTAAGTTGAGACTTTTATTTAAGCTCCCACTGCTTCCGACAGAGGACACTGACAATAGCATGAAACCAGAGAGAGAGTGTTTTTATTATTAATTAGGAGTTGAAACCTTAGACACAAATCAACATCTTTAATTTCAGAGTTTGTGGCACCAACCGGGACATTTACAAACCCAATTAAACCTTTCGCAGTTACCTCCAAAAGATGATTACGAAGTGGCATTCTCCGTACATTTAAAGATAACAAGTATCCTAATACATGTCATACAGGTTAAAGAGTAGAAGAAAAGTTAATAACAAAGTTAATGAGACATACATATAACAACAATAGGGTAAAAAACACTCCAAGAATATAACTCTATAAAGAAAATAATGAATGGACCCAGGTTCATTTAGCAGACCATATGGAAAATATTTAGTGTCCAAGAGAAGTGATTTCAGAGCCTTCTTATTTCTAATTTATGAGGAGACAAGTCACCTAGGTATAATGACAGAATTGTAAATCTTTGACCCTCTGAAGCCTGTATTAATTTGAGTTTGGACTGTGAGTTGGATAATTATGGACCTGAGAATTATGCATAAATAGGTTTTGGACTGAATACAGAGAGTAAGATCCTGTATTGTAGACAATATTGAATTCAACTTAATTAATATGTTTACTGATGCATATAAGGCTAAAGACAGTAAACATCTAATATAGCCTGGAGATATCTGAGGATGACTAGAGAGATATTTGGGAAAGTCAGACTAGGACCACCAATTCCAGGGCCTGGCGGGAATTCTGCTGGAAGAACATAATAAGATTCTTTATCACTCCAAAACTGAAGTTTAAACGGCAGGGTTTGCAGGGTCAGGATATATGCTGGAGGCAGTGTGGACAGGCAATGCCAGACCACTTGCATGTATCCTGGGCCTGCCCCCCTATTCAACCATATTGGAAAGAATTTACTGAAGAATTAGGGACAATTTTCAGACTATAACTTGAGATTTCCTTTATTGCATTGTACCTGGGTAAAATCCTAGATGGTCTTATGGCCCAGGACAACTACGTCTATAAAGTTCTCTTGGCTAGAAGGCCGTTACACAGAAATGCTGCAGACAAATCTGCCATCAAAGGACCACTGGACCACAGAAAAACTGACCTTCTCCTTAAGATTACAGGCTGAGCAGCATATAAAATACTGGGAAAGGTGGACTTTATATTCTGTGGAACGTAACTCATTGACTGTGTGAATGTAAAATCCTGTTTTTTGTGGGGGTTTTCTTTATTTTTATTAATGTATGCCATAAGTCAACCTGTTTGTGCTCTTATTTTATTTTTATTTATTTATTTTTTTACTTCCTTTATTGTTGGAAAAAACTTGAAATAACCAATAAAGAGAAAGTTGCAAAAAGAGTCTAAACTTAACTTTAGGTGCTCCGACTGGGAGTTAATGGTTTCCATGGTGATGAGTCTAAACTTAACAGACAAATCCGCCATCAAAGGACGACTGGACCACAATAGTTGAGGATATAGGTCGCATGGAAAAACTGACCTTCTCCTTAAGATTACAGGCTGAGCAGCATATAAAATACTGGGAAAGGTGGACTTTATATTCTGTGGAATGTAACTCATTGACTGTGTGAATGTAAAATCCAAGTTTTTTGGGGGGATTTTCTTTATTTTTATTAATGTATGCCCTAAGTCAACCTGTTTGTTCTCTTATTTTATTTTTATTTTCATTGTTTTATTTTTATGTTTTTATTTCATTTGTATTTTTATTATTTTAATTTTATGTATTTATTTATTATTATTATTATTATTATTATTATTATTATTATTATTATTATTATTATTATTATTATTATTATTATTATGGGAAAGGTGGACTTTATATTCTGTGGAATGTAACTCATTGACTGTGAATGTAAAATCCTGCTTTTTGGGGAGTTTCTTTATTTTTATTAATGTATGCCCTAAGTCAACCTGTTTGTTCTCTTATTTTATTTTTATTTTTATTATTTTATTTTTTTATTTATTTTTATTTATTATTTTATTTGTATTTATTATTATTTTGATTTCATTTTTTACTTCCGTTATTGTTGGAAAAAAGTTGAAATAACCAATAAAGAGAAAGTGGCAAAAAAAAAAAAAAGAGAGAGAGTAAGATCCTGGATGGCATTTGTCCTTCTTCTTCATTTCCTCACTCACCTGTGTGAGATATCTCCAGTTCTGCTGCTGCTGCTGCTGCTGCTGGTGTATTGATTCCAAAAGTGTTGAGTTACCACCTCGTTGCCGCAGCAACGTTGCCATAGCAACATGCAGTAACAGTAAAGGTGTATTTGGAGCAGGTTCGGCACCTGTTCCAGCCGTCGGGCGGTTTCAGCACCCTGGACAGCGCCTGGCCCCGCCTGCAGCCCACCTGGCAGGTGTGTTTGTTTTTAAGTGAAAAGTGAGGATGTACTGACCCGCGGATGGATGTTTCTCGTGTTATTGAGGAACCTGCGTGATCATTTGAGACCGAGGGACCCAGTTTAATGTTCAGGAGGATCAACAAGGCGTTCCGGCCCAACCAGCCCGGGCGGAGAGGCCGGGATGGCGGTGGGGGGACCCGGGCCGAGGCCGACTACCACAGCGCCTGCACGGTGCGGCTGGTCCGCAGCACGTCGGTGCTGGTGGTGGGGGAGAGGCCGCCGGAGGCCTGCACCCTGAAGCGCAGCCAGAGCACCGTGAGCGTGGAGACCCTGTACCTGTACCGCCGGCAGGAGGACCGGGTCTGGCTGCAGGCGCACAGCCAGCACTGCCTGGAGTACCTGGAGGCCCTGGTGGCCCTCAGGAGGCAGTACACGCAGTACACGCAGCAGTACACGCAGTACACAAGGAGCGGGGGGGACCTGAAGGCCCCCGAGGCCAAGAAGGCCCCCATCTCTACCAAGAAGAAACCAGCCCCCCCACCGCCCAGGAGGGAGGAACAGGTGAGATACATATCCATACATACATACATACATATGTATATGTATGTATATATGTATGTGAATATATATGTACTGTATGTGTGTATATATATGTATGTACAGGGGTGCACACAAGCCGGGACTCGAGGGCTAGTCTACTGCACGTTTTAGATCTTTCCCTGCCTCAACACAACCCTCATAGACGAGGCTGTGTCACCAACAGAGTTGTGTAAACCTTGATGACATGTTGATGACAACCACTGATTAGAATCAGGTGTGTTGAGGCAGGGAAACATCTAAAACATGCAGTAGACTTACCCTCGAGTCCCGGCTTGTGTGCACCCCTGTGTATGTGTATGTATGCACACACATACAGTGTTGTGCAAGTTCATACAGCATAATTGACATCACTAAGACTAAATTATATAATACAGTAGGTTCATGGCTGTGCATTTAAAAACCCTGAACTTACACTTCACTCAAAAAACTAAGGATCTTACAAGGAAATGTTCTTATTTCTAACCTAAAAATGCCACTTAAAAGGTTAGGTGTTTTTCCCACGTGTTTCAATTGAACTTTCATTTGTGCCAAGCCATGGGCGTCAGTTTGATTTCAGAAGTGCTGGGGACATTTACCATAAACCTGAGTAAGGTTTGAAAAGTGCTGGGTACGAGCTAGGCCCATAACTTCCGAATTGAGGTTTCATGATAAATAATAGGCATTGCATTAGATGATGCGTATTGACGCGATATTGTCCCCATATTAAAAGCCATCTGCGCGGTCTTATTTAGGTCGTCGGAAACATCATGGGTTGGGACAATTCGTCATGGGTAGGCCCTATTCGTATTTCAAAATCCGCATTTCAGTACAAGACACGATTTGGGTAATTGCACAGCCCTTGACACACCAACAAATCTCAGACAAACCTCGACCAAGCAAGAGCGCATCAGGAGACGTAGCCTGGCAAACAGCCCTTGCCCTTACAAAGTTTTCAAACATTGCCAGGCTATGAAACGGTGTGTCCATACTCTCACTGCGTGTGTCGTGTTTTCCAAACTCGGTGTGGAGGGGGGAGGGGTAGCCTGATTATCATCCACTTCCAAATCACTTCTGTTCGAGACTTGCTGAAGGTGTTGCGTCACTAGGAGGGCGAGGTAGGGTTGCCACCTTTCAGAAAAAGAAATAAGGGACGCCCTGATTTCAGCAGCGCAGGAGCCAAAAAAAAGCCCCAAAACTTCTAAACTGCATAAAAATGTGTTTATTTTATATATATATATATATATATATATATATATATATATATATATATATATATATATATATATATATATATATATATATATGTATATATATATATATATATATATATATATATATATATATATATATATATATATATATATGTATATATATGTATATGTATACATACACACACACAGGACTGTCTCAGAAAATTAGAATATTGTGATCAAGTCCTTTATTTTCTGTAATGCGAAAATGTCACACATTCTGGATTCATTAAAAATCAACTGAAATTTTGCAAGCGTTTTATTATTTTAATATTGCTGATCATGGCTTACAGTAATATCCTATCTCAAAAAAATTGAATATTCTGGGAATCTTAATCTTAAACTGTAAGCCATAATCAGCTATATTAAAATAATAAAAGGCTTGCAATATTTCAGTTGATTTGTAATGAATCCAGAATGTATGACATTTTTAGACTCCAGAAAAATAAAGGACTTTATCACAATATTCAAATTTTCTGAGACAGTCCTGTAAACTTGTTTGTGTCGTTGAACCACTTGCGAATATCCACGGTTACTTTGTGTTAACGGAGCAGCAGAGAGCAGCGTCTTGCTGGTGCAGGAAACTGCTGGACGCAGATCAGTGACGGACACTGGCCGATTTATGGTTCCGCGTTGCACCAACGCAAAGCGTACGGCGTAGGATACGCAGGGATTCGAACGTACGGTGCGCGACGCTGCGTAACCTACGCCGTAGGCTACGCCATGAAGACACATAAAATGAGGGTGCAATGCATGCTTATCCACCCTCGTAGAACCGGGCCTGCGGAACGCAACTTTTAATTCCCAATTCCCAAGCCTTACCTGGAGGTGAAGCCCGAGTCCTCCCCGCTGTCTGGCACACACATATACAGATTGGGCACAGATGCAGCAGGTCCTGTTGTCCCGCCACTAAGATTTTGCTGGCCTTAATGTTTCCTGTGTTTTATTTTGTTCATTATTGATAAATTTAGTGTTGATGTGTGTGTGACAGACGTGTGTATGGGGCGTTAATGAAAATACGGGACAAATCGCGTCTTACTTAATTTTTTAAGTGGTGGGGACAAATCTGCTTGTCAGACAAAGTGGTAGGGCCTGTGCCAAGCAAATTTTAAGTTCTAGTTAAGTTTTAAGTTAAAGTCTTGATAAGATTTTGAGTTTTGGAGGTGTTCAAAATAAAATTATGAGTCCTACTGTATTGGAGAACATTAGGCACCAGCGCTACTTGAGGTTTTATCCATCAATGACTACAGAGCTAAAATTGACAACTACCGAGTTAGCTTTATTCCTTTTTTATTTTTCACCCTCATCTCTCTACAGCTCTGTGTTTTTACTGATTAAATGCGTTAGCCGCATCGACAGTCGTCATAATTAATAGAAACCTAGCCCTCCACAGGGCTAACGTTATGTTACCAAGGTACCGTAACGGTAATCTCATTAATTAGCGCTACGTTAACTTTATTTTAGCTTATCTCGGGTGACGGTTCCTCCGCTCTCGGAGTAAACAGGGTGTTGGTGGAGAAGCTGCAACATTGAGGACGTACTGTTGTGGTATCAGCTCTGTCTTACAGTGAAGATGCAACAGTGTTGCCTTGGTGTCCAGCTGGAAATTCTCCCACACTTTTGACATTTTCTGCCTTTTTTTTTAGTTAAAACCAAACATATCTTTCTTCTTCCTTTACGTCTGTGACGTCAGCGCGTTGTGCCGCATTAAACGTAGCCCGGGCAAAATACCTGCTTTGAGCTGCAAAATTAAAGATTCCTCGAGGCAGAGAAAATTCCTCGATAATTTTTTGTAATCGAATTACTCGAATTATTGGAGGAATCGTTTCAGCCCTAGCGCAGGTGGACATAATTTGCACAGAAAGGTTAGATTTTTACCGTCGGACTCTTTGGGAGACGATGTGTAAAATTCCTGCAGATAATCATAAGAGGAGGCATCATCAAGTTCGTTATCTGCAGATCTGCACAAGTTCATGTTCTTTATTTGCAAATATGTTGCGTTCAGTTCAGTGTTCTCACAGAAATGAACGCGTTCATTTGAACTCGTTCATGCACAACACTGGTGAGATGAACTCATCTACCTCCAGAACATGAGACGGGAATGAATGACATGTAAAAGCGACACCTGTTTTCACTTTTACCCACAGATACCAGGAGTCAAACCCTCGACGCCCCCCGTCCTCAGCGAGGAGGACACCCTGCAGTTCCTGGACGCTGTAATCGCCACCTGCGCCGCTGAACCTCCGCACAAACCTTACAGGGATGACGGGCACGCCGACGTGGATTTCATTGGTTAGTCTGGAAACCCTCCCCTAATCTTCGACGGAGTATTAGGGCTAAACTAAGACAAGAAAAAAAAGGGAAACTACGAGAATA
Source organism: Cololabis saira (assembly GCF_033807715.1). NCBI lineage: Eukaryota > Metazoa > Chordata > Actinopteri > Beloniformes > Belonidae > Cololabis > Cololabis saira. The sequence goes on along the minus strand of NC_084592.1, from coordinate 41,978,871 downwards.
AAGTCATAATATTATGGGAATAAAGTCGTAAAATTACGAGAATAAAGTCGTAAAATTACGAGAATAAAGTCATAATGTTGCGGGAAAAGTCGCAATATTACGAGAATAAAGTCATAATGTTGCGAGAATAAAGTCGTTATATTACGAGAATAAAGTCTTAATATTACAAGAATAAAGTCGTAATATTACAAGAATAAAGTCGTAATATTACGAGAATAAAGTCGTAATATTATGAGAATAAAGTGGTAATTTATGAGAACTCTAAAAGGAAGAGCTTCTTCTCCCTGTGTTAAAATGAGGAATATTGAGCATCTTGTGAAGTTATATTTTAGTATCAGTTTCACAAATAAGGAAATACTTCATCTTTTGGAACATCAGCATCGAATTATTATCAGTCTAAGGACTTTAAAACGATTGTGCAAACGTGTCTATTTCGAAGAAGGAACCACAGACTTTGAAGAAACTGCGTCTTTTGTGGAAGAGGAACATCTTTATGATCATCCTCATTGTTTCCTGAGAAACAACAAAACCTCTTTGAATGGCAGCAGATGGAACCACTGATACTTGCAGTCGACCACTACTATACTATACTATAGTATACTATACTATACTATACTATACTATACTATACTATACTATACTATACCAGACAGCTCCTCTTCCACAAAAGATATGTGCTCTTCCTGTTAGAGTTCTCATAAATTAGGACTTTATTCTCGTAATATTACGACTTTATTTTCGTAATATTACGATTTTATTCTCGTTATATTACCACTTTATTCTCTTAATATTACGACTTTATTCTCGCAACATTATGACTTTATTCTCGTAATTGTACGACTTTATTCTCATATTATTATGACTTTATTCTGGTATTTTGCAATTTTTTTTGTCTTAGTTTGGCCCTAATACTCTGTCGTACTAATCTGTGATGATTCTGGCCTTTAATTCAGCATCTCAGGAGAAGAATTAGAAATTAAATCAGGTTATTTTCTGGATCAGTTGTGTTCAAGTTTGCAGCCTAAAAAAAGAAAAAACGGCTATAACGATGAAAGTGGGCAGTAAAAGTCTCTTGTCACATATAAAACATAGAACTATAAATGTAAAACTGTAATGCCAAACTGCTTTTTATGTTCAATCTTTGAGAAGATGCAAAAATGACAGGATTATACACCAGAAATGTCACACCTCATGTCAACAAAAGCTTTGCAGATTCTAAATATACAAACAAATAAAATACAGTGTATTAATATACAGTAGATGTTTAGAGAAATGGTCAAGTTTGCATCAACCAAACAAAATATAATTCCTCTGATTGCAGGAAAAGATGTTATTTTTCCAAAGACAGAGTTTATATCATCCCACGTTTATCTACCTGAAAGGTACTGGCTAACTAACTTGAATGACCTCCAATCAGCTTTGCAGCCGTCAGTCAGAACAAACCGATTTATCTGAGGTAGATTTGTAGTTCTGGAGACCGTTTTTTTGTGGTCTTGGTCTTGTCTCGGGTCTCTGGGTCTCTCCAGGTCTCTCCAGGTCTCAGATTCGGATAATTGAGTTGCCGTTGCACCAAGGTGATAGAATCTGGTGATCAGCAGTTCTTCCTCTTGTTAATGTACAGTTTTGTAAACTATTTGTATTTTACATCTGATTTAATGTTTTGGTGCATCTGCATGTGTGTCTGTATTTAATTACAGTTTTGTGTTTATAACAGCCTTGTTTGAATAAATATATGAATAATATTTGCATATCGTTGTGATTGATTAAGCATCAGGGCCATTTCAGTGATGCTGATATACGGTGTAATCTGATTACTTTAATGGTAAATAATGTCATTTCAATCTTTAATATTTAAAATTCAGGTTTCATCTCCAAATTCAGTCCAATTTAAATCAGCAACATTTCCTATTCATTACTTTTCTGAGGTGGAGGGGGATGTTGGAGCTGGTTATTCTGCTAGAGGACTTTGGGACTAGTTAGTAGTCGTGTCAATCCTTAAAAGCACTGGAGTCAATCCTCCAATAGTGTAGAAATAGCGGTAGTGCAGTCGCCACACATATCTGATCTCAGCTGATGGATGAAAACATTTATAGTGAGTTCAACATCATCATCCACTTCTCTGTGTTATTGAGCTGCAGTTGAAAACAAGCTCATATGGAAACTAGCTGAACCAGGATGATGGAATACAATCACGCAGGATCAGGACATTACTAGGATTGTTTTTGGTCTCGGTCTTGAGCTGAACTAGTCCAGGGGCCTGTACTACGAAGCGGGATTTGGGTTTAGCGAGGTAACTTCAGGTTTAACCCTGGGTTTTCAGGACTACGACGGTGGTTCACTTCTTACCGGGATACATCGCCATGGTAACTTATGCTGAACAGCTAACCTGCTCCGGAGCAGGTTATGTTCGAGATACAGATCGCCGGGTATAAAAGCACCGCCCACTGACCAATCAGCTCTCTTGGAAAATGGCATGCCCTTTCGAAGAGAATCCAGTGGAACTTGGTGCGCGGATCGTGAGAGGATCCCTCCGAAGAGAACGCGTATTCAGGGACCACCAAAACCCCTTTGCTTTCCCTGATGAGTACCTGTATGAACGATCCAAAAAAAAAGGAAAAAAAGAAAAAGAGGTGGAGGAGAAAATAAAAAATAAATCAATCAATGAATAAATAAAACAAATCATCACCCAAAATCCGATGTACAGTCAATCCAAAACTAATACCAATTAAATAAATAAATCAAGAAGAAATCAAAAAGAAGATGCATTTGTAAGGGGATAGGAAAAAAGGGATTTTCAATTTCGTCCCTCGAACATTCTGAGAAGTCACTTTAAAATACTAAATACCCCCCTCCTGAAAAAATAAAAAATTAAATAAAATAAATAAATAAACCCAATTCTTTGGTACAGCATCAGCACAAGTTATCGGCCAACAACAATAGTTATAGAACCAATATATACAGACTGTCTCAGAAAATTAGAATATTGTGATTTTCTGTAATGCAAACACAAAAACAAAAAATGTCATACATTCTGGATTCATTACAAATCAACTAAAATATTGCAAGCCTTTTATTATTTTAATATTGCTGATCATGGTTTACAGTTTAAGATTAAGATTCCCAGAATATTCAAATATATGTTTATATCCCTATGAATTTACGCATTTATACAGTCAGCGATCTTTCACCAGCTGTCTTTCCTGCATTTTGCAGCTGCAACTGTGTTGCTTTTTGCCTGTATTCTATGCCTATACTCATCGTATTTCTGTAGAATTATAGTTTGCTCTTCACTGCTGAAGTAAGCGGCTCTGACAGCGGACTTCTCCATGCTTGCGATTGGTCATGCGCTGAAAACACTGCCCCTTTTATGTGCACGCGCTCATATCCAGATTGGAAAAACCTGGGTTGATATACCGAGTTGATAACCGCCGTCGTGTGACCGCTTAGCGTGATTGCAATTGTCCCGCTTAGTGAATCTGGATAAGGAAAAGATATCCTGGATATGTTGAACTTGCTTCGTAGTACAGGCCCCTGGTCTTAGTAGTGTCTTGGTCTCCGTTTAGGCGGTCTTGACTACAAGTCTAATCTGAGGTGACTAGTTATTATCTATGTGATGGTTAGATATCTGCACATGGGGGACTTTATTGTATTTTCTTGAGGACCTTACACCTGTGACTTAAATCACAGCCATAGAAACTTCCACCATGTCATTTTGTGGGTGCTAGTCTCAAATCTGCCTGTTCCTGATCAAAGCAAAAGGTTTATTGTGGAAAGGCGCTAAACATATTTAACTTGAGAAAAAGGTTTCTTTCACAGTTAAGTGAAACGTAGTTGTCCTCATCAAATGTCTCCAGGTGCCAGTGTTAGGTGTGTTTGGACTTTTTAAATGCTCCTAATACTTTACTGCCCTTATTTTTTAACAACTTGTGCTTTTTATTATTTTACCTCTTTTCTTATCATTTTATTTCATTTTATTTGTTATCTTCTGTTTAATTGTGTCTTGACACTTTTAATGTTGATGTAAAGCACTTTGAATTACCTTGTGTGTAATTGTGTCGGGTCGGCAACCCAAAATGTTGAAAGAGCCATATTGGACCAAAAACACAAAAAACAAATATGTCTGGAGCCGCAAAAAATGAAAAGTCTTGTATCAGCCTTAGAATGAAGGCAACACATGCTGCATGTATCTATATTAGTTATAACTGGGGGAAGATTTTTTTTCATTATGCACTTCGAGAAAAAAGTCGAAATGTCAAGAAAAAAGGCAAAATTTCGAGAAAAAAGGCAAAATTTCGAGAAAAAAGTTGAAATGTCAAGATTAATGTTGAAGTACAGTCTTGAGGAAAAAAGTCGAAATGTCGAGAAAAAAGTCGAAATGTCGAGAAAAAAGTCAAAATTTTGAGGAAAAAATGAAGAAAAAAAGAAGAAAAATAGAAGAAAAAAAAGGAAAAAAAAAGTCAAACATTTTTGAAAAAGTTCCAGGAGCCACTAGGGCAGCCCTAAAGAGCTGCGGGTTGCCGACCCCTGTGCTATAAAAATAAACTTGCCTTGCCTAATATTTGGTTTAAACGGCCGACGTGCAGAAAGATCAAATCCCTCCATGCACATTGGCCGTTTAGACCACTATGGCGCCACCAATGATAAAATAATCTAAGTTTTGATGTGAACAGAACTTGGGATCCGTTTGTTCTGCGTTGGCCAGGACATCCTCCCTGATAAAGACGGCAGTCCGCCTCGTTCCAGTGACTGCGTTTCCATGCATCAATAACCCTTTTAAAACCCGAATATTGGCAATAATCCGAATTTGCACGTCCATGTAAACACCAATAACCCCTTTGAATAACCCGAATTTGCTCATATTCCGGTTTTTAATAACCCAAATATGAGCCCTGGGTTACTACATTTAAAACCTGAATATTTGGTCATATAAACGCCAAACGGAATATCCCCATCAAACGGAACATGAATTTGTTTTCTGCGCATGTTCTGTTCACAAGGAATCCTGGTCTTTTGAGTCCAGGAAGTTCTTATAAACACGGAGAAACACAAGACCAGGAGGAGACTAATCACTTCATAAATGTAATGAAGGATATGAACATTTCTGCATTTGTAGACGGTAGAAAGTACGGGGATAGCCAGATTTACAAGAAGGTGAGCGAAAAGTTGTGCGAAGCAGGATTTGTTTTGAATTTGGATACAGGAAGAAGAAGCGGAAATGACGGGAATTGCGTCATCACGTTTTCCGTGCGTCGTTGGTTTGATCCAGATATCCCAAGTGACTAATTACCATGTATACAGGGATAACCCTGTTTGCTCACGCATGGAAACAGAATATTCTGAATGTTTCAGTAACCGGAATATTAGCAATAACCCAAATTTTGACTGCATGTAAACGTAGTCAGTGTTTCCGTGCAGGAACCATTAACCACCTCCGGTCTCGTCCACAGTGGCGTCCAGCTCGGCGGAGCACGACCTCCACTCCAACTGGGTCCTGAAGGTCCCGCGGGTCGCCGCCGGCGACGCCGACCACCGAGCAGCTCGTGACTGTGCCAAGCAGAGCGTCCCGAAGCAGACGGGCCGGACCGGGTCCACCAGCAGCCGGCTGCGGCTGCAGAGGAACCCCATCCACCTGCCCAAAGTGGTGGCCAGCGCCCTCCAGACGCTGCGCTTCAAGCCCAAGTTAAAAAAGCAGTGAAGCTGACGGACACTTGAAGCCAGCAGCGCTGCCGGTGATGACGTTTAAGGTTTAAATTAAGGTTTTAGTTAGGGATGGGAATCGAGAACCGGTTCTTGTTCAGAACCGGTCCCCAGTGTTTCAATTCCTTGGAATAGTTTGTAAATTTTGCAAACGATTACCTTTTCGATTCCAGTGGGCATGAATGACGTCGGCACACGTTGCTAAGCAACGTGCGCAAGCCAGCCCAAGCAATAGAGGGTCTGCATCGACGTCACTTCCCCACTCGCCCCCTTAAGGATGGATTATGGTTCTGCGTTAAACCAGAGACGTTCAATAAACTCTACAGCCCACTACGGTTGGGTTTCCTGTATCTGTGTCACGTGACTGCCACGCCCCTTTAGGAGACAGGAAGTAGGTCCTGAGTCTATTGAGTCCTATGGGAAAAGTGAACGTGAGCACAGATTATTACCAATTCCTTCGCCCCATAGTAACCTAAGTAAATATGGGACCCATTTTTTAAAAGCCACAAACCTTCTGAACATTCTGACACCAAAATGGCAATTTTCAGACCGACAAATTAGGAGAAAATTAACTTTGTTTGAGACCTGTCTCTGTCTGAGCAACACACTCTCGCGAGATTTGGCTCTCATAGTTTTACCATCGGATAAAATGAAGTTTAAAACTAAAATAAAACTTGCTTCTTTGCTTAATAATACTGTTATTTTTATTATTTAAGTCTTTTTGGAAGAAAGTTGTACTTTATCTAGTGTTGTATGTTCCAAAACGATGTGGGGAGAGGGGCGACCACGCCCACTTAGGAGACAGGAAGTGTATACCATTTCATACCATTGGCAGAAACGGTAATGCGTTATCTTCTGTATAGAGGATCTTTGGTTAAACCAACGCAGAGCACACGCCGCTGCCGTGACGCCGTTGTGAACCCGTCACTCCATTTCGCCGCGGTGCAATACCCCCCTGCGACCGCTAGGGGGGTGCGATCTTTTCCTGAATGGTTTATCCGACTTTTCCGGTCACAGTGAATCAAAGAGATAAGGACAACTATTGTGCAAAAAAACAAAACAAAAAACAAAAAAATAAATCACACACACGAAGAAAAGAGAAACTGCTTCACGAACCGGAACCCGAAATGTGTTGCTACCAAGCGAACCAATCACAGCCCTCTCGATCTGCGTTGGTCTGCGACCTCTTGACGCGTAGTTACAATTTGTGGGAGGTGCGCGTCAGGCACGGTGTGGCGTGCGCGACACAACCTGCAGCGTAGGCTCGGCGTCGATTTGTTGCAGAACCATAATCCAGCCTTTACTCGCACTGAGTGGCAAAAACGGCTGCAACTAGTGGAAAAGACGGGATAACAGCCGATTATGGGTTTAAATTAAAGGCAGTTGGACTTGACAGTGACCCGTACAGTTACCAAGAACCAGTGGTCCATGGACATTAATATTTGGCCACGAATCCAGTTTCCTGATATTTATATGTACTTAATTTCTACGCCGGGGAAATACACGAAGCAAAGCTTGAAGGAATACAAAAGTCTTGACGCTTGGTCCAACTTCAAAGCAAGGTTTGTTGTAGAAATTAAAGTGATGAGGACACTGAACTTTATGATTTGACCGTTTAACGTTAGCTACCCAAAAATAAAACATTACCTGATACAAAATGGGAACCACAAATCCACGTTTCGGTGCCTGGAATCCAGTTGTTTCTGTGAATTGCAGCGATCCATTTGTCTCTCTTAAGCTTATTTTTAGGCAGTCTGTAAAACGATAACTCAGATTTCTTGCTAAATCTATGAGTACAGTCGATCACACAACAGCTCTTTCCCATTTTAGATGTTTTCCAGTTGCTCAAACTGAACGTTTATTCTGCCACTCAGTGGGCTTAACCCGCTGTGAAGTCGCATCTGTGACGTCATGCGCATTCCCTCTACACAAACGCTCAAAAGTCTGGTTACATTTCAGTAAAAGAAGTGACAACAGGGAAACTTGCAATACCTGCCAAGTGGTTATATCGTCGAAGGGAAAAAAATACTATCATCATGCTAAAACATTTGTGCAAACAGCAACCAATAACAATCAATAAATGTCACGTTTTCAATCCGCTCCGGACCAACGCCAGTAATTCTCAACCCAGCAGCAATGTTAGCATGTCCGTGGCTAATAATACTGCAGGTAACTAGTTAACAAACGAACACGGCCTATCATATTAGCGCCATTTGCCTCATTGTTGTCCTTTTTTCCCCAAATGAAAAATCGATAAGGGAATCGATAAAGAACTGAATCATGAAGCAGAACCGAAAATGGAATTGGAATCCTAAAAATCTTATCAATTCCCATCCCTAGTTTTAGTCCAACTCAGTCATCATTGTGTAAAACAAGCCCAGGTATGTTGACTAATAAACACATTATTACTAAAAGCAGAATTATTCGTTTTTTGGAGCTAAACTAATAGTCTAGGAACAATGGCCCTCAGATTTCGAGATACTCCTACCTGAGGTAGAATCAACCATAACAATGATTTTTATTATCTTTAGGGTCTCCTATTAGTGAAATTGGATGTTGTGGTTTTTGATTTTGGGGAAAAATTCAAAATGTCAAAATGTGTTGCAAAATGTGCCCGAGGAACCAGACACTTGACACTGCAGGGGTAGGCAACCTATGGCACGTGTGTTTGTAAAAATGCGTGGGAACTCACAATTTTTCTCAAAAACTGTATGACTTTTTTGGCAAAATTTTATGATTTTTTTCCACAAGGGTTTACAATTTTTCCCATGAAATTCTATGACTTTTTCCTGGTTCCAGAAATGTTATGACTTTTTTTTCCCAATATATTGTATGACTTGTCATTGGGTATTCTGTTTGTATGTTTGAAGTACTACTATATATGTAGATTGGATTGATGCTCCTGTTTCGGTAAATTTATTGTGACACGTATCTCTGTTTTAGAGGCTTGTAATATAGGTAAATTAATTTTATTGGGTTAGTCACATTCTGACTGATGTACTGAAATGATGTAGTTCAGCCACCTGACATTCCCCTCTCCAAATATGATCATACCATCAGAGTGAGCAAACTTAACTTATAGGCTATTATGCCACTAATCCTCCATTCGCAATGACTTAATTTGACTGTTTCAGAGAGGAGCTGTGTCTAAAGAAATCTAATTTTCAAGAGAACTGTACTATATAGATATCTCCATAAAACCACTGGTTAGCATTCAATAGCATTCAAGACAACTAAGTAATAGTATATTTTATAGGGATTTATGTTTTTCTGATAAAAGAGAGAAAAGTGAAGCAGTCCTATATGTTCATATTACCGTATTTTCGCGACCATTCGGCGCGCCATGTGGAAAGGCACACCCTCAGTTGTGTGTGTCATTTCTGTATTTAAAACACAGATACGGCGCACCGACCGAAAAGGCGCGTCTACACACACGGAGCGCCGCCAAGACACACACGCGCGCGCGCCCACAACACACACAAATAGAGCGAAAAAAATAAATTAATTAAAAATAAAGTGGGTGCAAAACTTTGATTTTGCACCCACTTTGTGGGTGCAAAAGTTTGATTGTACTTTATTTAAGTACGAAATCTTCATCCTCTGTTTCTGCATTCATCCGAGCCTGATCAGCTGCGACGGGCAGAGCCCGCAGCTCTCTGGCCGCGCTGATAGCCGAGTCATTTTCCTGCCGTGCGACCCCTCGGAAATGATGCCGGCTTTTGAAAAAGCCCGAACAACAGTCCAACCCAGCAGACACTTCAGCCCACGCATCTACAATCCTTCAACAGTAAACGACGGAGCCCGCCGACCGAGCGAGCGGCAGCCGACACGTCGGCTGCCGCTCGGGCGGTTGTTCCACCGGCCTTCTGACCCGCCTCTGCGGCGCAGCTCCCCCCGGGAGCAGCATCTCCTTCTCGGTAGTAAGGCCGAGTCGCCCCAGGAGCCCCAGGAGCCCCGCTACGGAGCCGCCGCTGGGCAATTCACGCGCCCCCCTTCCCCCTTTAACGCTGTCATGGTGGTCACTACTACATCCGCAAATCACGCCCCCCCTCCCCTTCCCCCTTAACTTCTCATGGTGGCCTCAATTACGTCCGCCTTATGGATCCGCGTTAAGTCGACGCAGCCCTACGCCGTAGGCTCTGCGTTGGTGTAACGCGGAACCATAAATCAGCCTTTACCATAATACAATGGGCGCATTGCGTCATTGGCCGCGCGGCACATTTAATTAAAAAAAAAAAGACATTTATATGCGCCTAATGGTCGCAAAAAATATGGTACCAATAAAAGTACAATTTCCGCCTAAACTAAAGGTATGATCACAGTGCTAGATTTCACTATTTTCTCAGGTAAATCATTTTCTGACTGTTTGATGATGGTTGTAGCAAGGCTAGTGCTACGGGGGTGGACCGACAGGACAGAGGACACAGGGTTTCGTGCAGGAACTCTTTATTCTCTTCTTTCACCCAAGACACACGTGCCGTCACCTCCAGCAGCACTCTTGCTGGTGTGCAGCTGCTCTTTATGAAGGCAGGCAGGGTGGAGAGACTGATTGGGCACAGGTGTGCCCAATCAACTGAGTGGCTACTCCTCCACCCTGCCACAATGGTGCACAGCCACCTGGTTCAAACCTCAGCAGGTGTGATGCAGAAAAGAGTGAGCATTCTCAAGTTATGGGCTTTTTTTCCTCACTTTTCCCCTATTAGAACTGGACCAATTTGGCCCCTTTTCAGGGTTTGGAGTAGTTCTAAAGAAGAGCCAAAAAAAAACAAATTTCCCCCCAAAATCAAAAACCACAACATCCAATTTCACTAATAGGAGACCCTAAAGATAATAAAAATCATTGTTGTGGTTGGTTCTACCTCAGGTAGGAGTATCTGGAAAACTAAAGCCTTTTTTGAGGACTTGTTCCTAGACTACAAAGCCACTAAAATGATTCAACCTTTCCTTTTTTACACTTTTTCTTTTCCTGAAAAACAAAACACCCTCAGGACCAAAAGGTCCCCGAGAGTCATTTACTGTAGCTCTCCGAGCAGATTCACATTTCTGACATCAGATGAACTATACAGCGCCTCAGGAGGATGTTTATCGGGTCGTGGTGGTTCGGATATTTCTGAGAAAAATCAAACTTTCAGTTCCTCCTGACATTTTAAGGTTACCTTATCCGACCTGTTGATGGAATTCCTTTCAGATGCCTTGGGAGCGGAATAATGGGGGCGTTGAATACGGCGACAGATATGGAGATTTGGTTGATTACAGTTTAAAAGTTCAGGCCCGAGCGTCTGCAGTCGCTCAAGGACAGCTGCGAACGCAACAAAGGCGTCTTTCAACATCTGAGTCAAAGATTCCTGATGAAAGTGTGCTTTGTTCGAGATGCGGCTTTCAGCCCGGAGGAGTCCAAGGCTCCGGCTGTCTGAATGGCTCCACACGAGCTCAACTTTACCGCCGTACGGCATTGTTGGAGTAGAGATGGCCTCAAACTTGAAGGGTCAATACGCTAAGTTACACAGAGCTTTGTGGAGCCCGGCAGCGCCGGTCCAGCTGATATACCGATCCCGATATTGCCGATCACCGATTACAGCTTGAAATCCATAAATTCGCCAATATTGTTGTCTCATGTACATGAAACTGACATTGTATTATTAGGAATCAAAATTAGGAGATGAGAAAGTATCATGAATTGTCTGTTTTATTGCAGGCTGAGGCAATATGCAATATTTCCCTCTAGAGCAGGGGTGTCAAACTCATTTTGCTTGGCGTGCCGGATTTGACCAATTTTTTTCTCGCGGGCCGCACGCTCAAAATAACAAAAACGGTACAAAAGATTTTTTTTCTAATTCTTTTTTTGTTACTATTGTTATCTAATCCAAAATCAGTTTAGTTAATTTTAAAGGAAATATGCACTTTGTTTACACTCTAATTATGTAAAATATATTTCTTCAGGATCTTTTCTTGAAATTTCTCTTTTTTTTTTTCAAATTATATAAGATACTTTTAATATAATTTTACAAAGATAAACAGAAACAAGTATGTTTTTTTTATATTTTGCTTTTTCATAGGAAATTTAATTAAAAGCAAAATCTTTCTTATTACATCCGAGAGTGTTTCTTTGTGATTAAGAGATTTTTCCAGTACAATTAAGAAAAATTTATTTTTTATATATTTACGCCAGTGTGCCGAAAAAGTCAGTCTTCTTTTTTAACTGTTTTACTTTGTCACTATCCTCGTATTCAAAACTGAAATTCTCAGAATAAATATCTTTTATCATCTCTTTTAGCAGTGATATTTTTCCTGCGAAAATATATAATAGTAGTCAGTTAATAAAAATAAACGACCGTCTACAAAGAAATAAAATCGGCAAATGCATTCTAGAAAACTAAAAAAATTTCGAAAACTTCTCTCTTTGTGGAATAACGATGGATTTGTAGAAGAAATATATTATCGCATATGCTGCGATTCATGGCAATTATTTATGCCTTCCTTTTTAGTAAATTAACATTTCGGTTTTTTGCGTTGGAAACTTCTCGTGGGCCGCATGAAAATATCTCTCGGGCCGCATGTGGCCCGCGGGACGCACATTTGACACCCCTGCTATAGAGACTCTTATGGCGCTTTTCCACTAGCACCTACTCAGCGCGACTCGACTCACCACGCCCCTGTTTTGCGCTTTTACTCTACGGGTGGAGGCGTGCCGAGTACTTTTTCTGTATCTATTCTGCCGAGGTTCTAAGCGGCTGAGTCGGCCCTGTATCTGATGTCATCACACTACAGGACACCGATTGGTTGGGGGGCCGGAGTCAGACGTCTGAGTCAGGAAGCGGGAATCAGTGAAAGAGCGACCTGCGGCGATTTTATTCAACAGGCAATGGAAACGCAAACGTCTGTTTCTGATCCAACTCTGAGGTGAAGATGTTCATAAACCTGGTGCTGAGGAGAGAATTAAAAAGGGATCTAGACGGACGATAAGGAACGACCAGATCTACCAGGAGCTCTGTCACTTCATAGTTGCTCAGATACCAACGGACTTTTCAGCAGCGCCGAGACAAACTTCGTCGCCGCTTGAAGCTTCTTTCACTCTCATTTTTTAACTTGATATGGAACACGAGCCACAGACCCAGCAGCACATTTATCATCTCCTCCAGGTTCTACATCTTTAGTGTTGTTGTCTTCTCTGTTTAGATCACACAATCAAATACGTCACAGCAGCTTCGCTCTAATCCCTCCTACTTCTCATCTGGGTGTCTAAAAACAAACGAGGACAAGGCGAGTGGAGGTGAGTCGAGGCGCGCTGAGTAGGTACTAGTGTAAAAGCGCCATTAGAGACGACTTAGACTCGGCTTACAAAGAGTGAGGCTGTGTCCGAGACAGATTTTTTAGTGCGTCCAACATTAGTACGTACTCAATAGTATGCTCTATCCATACTCATTCTGGAGAAATTTATTAGTGTGGATTGATGGACACTAGCCGAGCAGAAACTTCCCACAATGCAATGCAGCAGCGTTTGGTTGCTAAGCGATACGTATATGTCATAAGTATAATATTTGTTTCGGCCAGAATAAACGGGAAATAGCGAAGGTGCTGCTACTGCTGCTGTGACACGTCACTTCGTCACGTCTTATCAGCTTCGTTTTGTTGAAATTATTTTATAACATTCCTCCTCGCGGTATCTCCTTTGCACGCACTTTGCAAACTGCAAATTTGTTGTCCTTTTCCATTGTAAAACTCCCATAACAGCAACGCCATTTTCAGTGTTGATGTTTTGTAGGAGACCTCGGTCTGAGATGTGGGAACGCAGCGCGGGCGGCGTTTGTTGTTGTAAACGTCATCAGATCGGCTGCTTTGAACTATTTTTTCAAAACCGATAGGGCCATTATCGGGCCGATACCGATCGGTTGCCGATCAAATCGGTGCATCTCCAATAGTTATTGGAGGTCCAGCCCTTTCTTAAGAAATGGTGTAAATATTTGTTAAAATCTTTTCTTTTCTTGTAAGTATCACAGTGTTTTCAATTATTTACAACCTAATAAAAAGAAGTGCTTCTCTTCATCCTTTTCCCTTCGAGCTATTCAAAATGGAAATTAGACCTCACGTATTTCTTTTCACATTTTATTTGCAAAAAATGTTTGTGTACAAATGAAAAAAAAAACGATGCAGTATTCATTTCTTTTCTGCTTTGACCTTAGGGCTGAAGAACGACGACATTGGCTTCATGCCAGACTTGTCCACCTTCGCCAGGGTTTTCTGCGCCGCCGTCATCTTCTTCGGTGGCTGAAGTAGCAGAGAAAAGACAAAAACACACACACACACACACACACACACACACAGAGATCAATAAGACTGGACAACCTTGCCCAGAAAAATCAGGGAATTCATTACTTATGACTTTCAATTCAATATAAGAAAAACTTTCCACAAGGTAAGCCGCGATGTTCGGCGTCGACGCACACCAAGCTTAAAGAAAGCAGTCAGACAAACGCTCAAACACACCGAAGGTCTTTAAAAAGCTGCATTTGAAAAAGAAAATAAACAAACAAAGGACAACTAACTATTCTCAGTAAAACAATGGATGCTCAAGGCCCCTGCAACGCCGACTCCTCCGGTAACAGACATGTGGATCTGGACTCACTTTGCGCTCAAAGTCGGCGCTGTTGAAGCGGGTGTAGTCTTCTCCGGCCTCCACCGGCTGCTCCGACAGCTTCCGTTTCTGCCCAGGGAGGAAGTGAGAGAAGCGTTTCAGGAAAAGCACCACCACCACCAGGTGTAGGGCTGGGGATCGATTCAAATTTCAAGAATCGATTCGATTCAGATTCTTAAGATTCAGAATCGATTATCAAGATTTGATTCGATTCCAATATTCATTTGGGTTAGTGTTATTAAAACTGTTTTTTGAGCTGTTGCATGAATTATATGACTGTAGTTATGCAACATATTGATACTAGTATTATATTGAGATTCAACAGCAAGTATTGCAGCTAATGATGCTGTAAGGACCAATCAGCTCCCAGAATGCTGATAGAACTGCTTTCAGAAACATCGTGGGGCAGAATTATCAAACAGATCCAGGGAGGAAACAGAGACGGATGAAATCGGGTTCATTTTTTCCCATTTGAAAATTTGGTTTTTAGCATTTTATGCAAATATAACCCCAAGACATAAAGTAATGAAATATAGACCATTTATGCAATTATAACTGAAAACTTGAATGTTTTCATACCTTTAAACATATTTAAAGGCAAAAACATGGCACTAGTTATTCTCGTGTCCAACAAAACATTCCTTTTTTGGGCATAAACAAAAAAATACCAAAAGTTGTAATGTAATGATGAAGAAAAATCGATCTTTAGACATATTAATCAATAGAGGGAATGCGCATGACGTCACAGATGCGACTTCACAGCGGGTTTCGACCACTGAGTGTCAGAAAGACTGAGTGGCAGTGTAAACTTTCAGTTTGAGAAAATGGAAAACATCTAAAATGGGAAAGAGCTGTTGTGCGATCGACTGTACTCATAGATTTAGCAAGAAATCGGAGTTATCGTTTTACAGACTGACGAAAAATAAGCTTAAGAGAGACAAATGGATCGCTGCAATTCACAGAAACAACTGGATTCCAGACACCGAAACGTGGATTTGTGGTTCCCATTTTGTATCAGGTAATGTTGGATTTTTGGGTAGCTAACGTTAAACGGTCAAATCATAAAGTTCGGTGTCCTCATCACTTTAATTTCGCCAACAAATCCTGCCTTGAAGTCGGACCAAGCATCAAGACTTTTGTACGCCTTCAAGTTTTGCTTTGTGTATTTCCCCGCCGTAGAAATTAAGTACATATAAATATCAGGAAACTGGATTCGTGGCCAAATATTAATGTCCATGAACCACTGGTTCTTGGGGTAACTGTACGGGTCACTGTCAAGTCCAACTGACGCTAATTTAAGCCAATAATCAGCTGTTATCCCGTCTTCTCCACTAGTTGCAGCCATTTTTGCTGATGTTTCGCCACTCAGTGCGAGTAAGGGGGCTGGTCCAGTCCAGTGACGTCAATGCAGACCCTCTCCTTTTAGGAATTAATATGAGAATCGATTTAGAATCGGAAAATTGATCTTTTCTTGAACACAGGCCTAAGTGCCGGCCCTGCGGACCTCGGACCAGGACCGTTCAGACCAACAACCACACAAGCAGCGCGGGGAGAATCCCTGCAGGGCAGCAGCAGTGAGGTTGCGTAGCGGCTATGGCGGCGTGCAGCAGTGAGAGGAAGGAGCATGGACTCGGACCCCGGCCTACCTTGGACGGAGGCTCCGTGTCCTTGGGGCTGGTGAGCTCCGGTAATCTGTGCAGAGAAAGTAACAGACATGTGGATCCAGACTCTGCAGAAGCCGTGGGTGACGTTGGTGAGCGCTGACTCACCCCAGGTGCTCGAGGAGGGCCTTGCTCAGCTCCTCGCTGACGTACTCCGATACCAGGCCGTGGGCGTAGCGCAGATAGTCGTCTGTGCAGCGAAAGCAAAGGGAAGTGAACAATTGTGCTTAATTATTTACAAACTTTGTGGTTGAGTCAAAGTGAGATGTGATCCAGCCCCACAGAGCCGGAGCCGTACTGCCCCCTGCAGGTCAATATCCAGACCTGCCGCTGGAAACTAATGAAGAAATCAGGTTTCAAAAGCTACGGGGGAATCAAATATACCCGTCCAGGTGGATTTAAATGAGCAAATGTGTAAAAGACTCTGATTGGATCATCACTGATGCTTCAGCTGAAGTTATTTAACTAAATGGCTCAAGGAGGAGCTTCTCACTTCCTAAACAACCCTGTCGCCCTGGAGTCGTGGAAAAGATGTTCATCTGTTTCAGAAGGATTAGATTATTGGCATCAAGTAGGTATGGGCGGTATTGGACTATTTATAATAATATATATATTATAATTTCTGGCACTTATCCCGATAACGATAAAAATGACAATAGAAAAAATACCAATTGAACTCCACCTTTTTAACTTTGGAGCCCCCAAAACACTGCTCTAAAAGAATACTAAATACTACTAAACTACACCAATTAAATTGAATTAATAAAAACCAATTAAATTAGTACACCTGTACTGCAAAAGTGTAATGACTCAAATGAATAAGTTTGAAATGTAAGAACAGATTCAAGATTTATTCAAACTGTATGGCTTAAACAGTGGGATAACAGTGAAACAGCAAAAGTACCATTGTCCTTCAAGTTTTCTTAGCTTATAAAATCACAAAGTAGAAAAAAGATACAACCTGATAAATAAAGAAACAGGACAAATAAATATAAGCCATCCTTTGCACTCACTGTTTTTTTGCTATAATAGATGATGTTTGCTCCTCGTCTCTCTTTTTAAATCCAAAACAGTTCCAGATAACGGAGCTGGAGCCTCGTTTAACAACGAGCTCCTCGCTCTCAGAGCCGTCTTCCACCATGTTTGTTAAGGCTGATTTATACGTCACAGCAGCTTCACTCCCACCTCCTACTTCTGATCTGGGTATTGAAAATAAACGAGGGCAAGGCGAGTTGAGTCTGGCTGAGTAGGTACTAGTGTAAAAGCGCCATAAGAGAGGGTTCAGGGAACATGACGCATCATTTCCCAGACCTGAATCCCTCAGAGACTCTGGGATGTGCTGGAGAAGAGCGAGTCCGACTCTCCATCACCAACACTAGATCTCAGAGAGAAATGAAGCAACTCTGGATGTTGTGACACGGCAGCGGCTCATGGGACGGCGGTGTGAGGGTTTTAGGACAGACGGTGTCGTGTATTTACCCTCGTGGGCTTCAGACTCTGCCTTGACCCGGACGTATGTGCTGGACTTCACTCCCGCTCCCACGGAGATGCCTCTCTTCTTCAGGGCGACGACCGTCCTCTCCACCTACGACACAAACACAGGGACCAGTTTCACACAGACTGCGTTTCCATGCATCAATAACCCTTTTAAAACCCGAATATTAGCAATAACCCGAATTTGCACGGCCATGTAAACACCAATAACCCCTTTGAATAACCGGAATTTGCTTATATTCGGGTTTTTTAAAACCTGAATATGACCCCTGGGTTACTCCTTTTAAAACCTGAATATTCAGTCATGTAAACGCCAAACAGAATATCCCCATCAAACGGAACATGAATTTGTTTTCTGCGCATGCTCTGTTCACAAGGAATCCTGGTCTTTTGAGTCCAGGAAGTTCTTATAAACACGGAGAAACCAAGACCAGGAGGAGACTAATCACTTCATAAATGTAATGAAGGATATGAACATTTCTGCATTTGTAGACGGTAGAAAGTACCGGGATAGAAGATTTACAAGAAGGTGAGCGAAAAGTTGCGTGAAGCAGCATTTGTTTTGAATTTGGATACAGGAAGAAGAAGCGGAAATGACGGGAATTGCGTCATCACGTTCTCCGTGCGTCGCTGGTTTGATCCAGATTTCCCGAAAGATTAATTACCATGTATACAGGGATAACCCTGTTTGCTCACGCATGTAAACGGAATATTCCGAACGTTTCAGTAACCGGAATATTAGCAATAACCCGAATTTTGACTGCATGTAAACGTAGTCACTGACATCGACGTCTTGGACCTGGAGGTTTGAACGTGTTTGCTCGGCGTTTACCTTCTTCTTCAGCCAGCTCAGCGTTCGCTCCTCACTGTACCGGTGAAACTTCAGGCCTCCCACCTCTGAACACAGGAAACTCAGCTTAAATAGGGCCAGCAGCGTTACGGTTCAGGCGGGTCACACGGGTTGATACTCCACCTTTTTCCTCGGCGACGTGGTGCAGCGACGCCAGGGAGTGCGTGCAGCTCAGCAGCCTGGAGCATGCTGGGAAATCCTCGTCCATGACGACCTGGTTCACCGGCTGGAACTTCCCCTGAGCAGTTAATAAAGAGCAGTAACGTCACTCTGGATCCACGTGCAGCGTGAAGACACGTCTACTCGTTACCTTCCGAGAGACCAGGTTCGCTGCCTTTCCTACGGAAGAGTATTAGGGCCAAGCAGGAGAACAAATATTTGAGAGGGGAGGATTTTTTTTTATTGTGCACTTCGAGAAAAAAAAGTCAAAATGTCGAGATTAATGTTGAAATACAATTTCAAGAATAAAGTCGAAATTTCGTGAATAAAGTCGAAATTTCGAAGATAAAGTTGAAATACAATTTCGAGAATAAAGTCGAAATGTCTCCTCTCGCCCATCAAATCCAGTTAGCAGAGCGACTGATAGCTACATGCAGCAGCCATAACTAACTAACTAACTTACATCCTTGGAGTGTAACGTTATGCAACTGCATATGTGTGATATGTAATTTTGACTTTTTTCTCGAAATTGCGACTTTTTTCTTGACATTTCGACTTTTTTCTCAACATTTTCACTTGTTTCTCGACATTTTGACTTTTTTCTCGAAATTGTACTTCAACGTTAATCTCGACATTTCGACTTTTTTCTCGACATTTTGACTTTTTTCTCGAAATTGTACTTCAACATTAATCTCGACATTTCGACTTTTCTCACGACATTTTGACATTTTTCTCGAAGTGCATAATGAAAAAAATTGTAATATTATTTTTATTTTTCCCCTGCCCGGCCCTAATACTCTTCCGTACTTTCCTGAGGAGGCGACGCCTAAAGCCGCCTTCACAAAGCTTCCAACCGCTTTCAAGAAAACTAAAATCTAAAGCTTTTACCTCATAACATCCGGTAATGACTGGATGCGAAGGAGCATCCAGCATCTCCGCGTGGAAGCTCAAAGCTACTTCCATTAATAAATACGGCCCCTACGATCAACTCTTCTGTCTCGGTTTCAAACTTTTTCAGAATCTGCACCTGAGTGAACAACTTCAGTACTTCCCGTACTGTTTTTCTCTGCATGTCAGCTGCTATGAGGCCTAGTAATAGCCCGACCCGGCGTACCGCAGGGCGTGTGCCGAGGGTTGCCGTTATAGTCGGTACCAGATTCAACATCCCCTCTGATGCACGTCACCTTCTGCAGTTTGATCCAACCAGAGGTGGGTAGTAACGAGTTAGTTACTCTGTTACATTTACTTGAGTAAATTTGGGGAAATTTTGCACTTTTAGGAACAGTTTTGAATCACTATACTTTTACTTGAGTAGATTTGTGAAGGAGAAACTGTTCCTCTTACTCCGCTACATTAGGCCACGTTGAGCTGTTACTTTTCTTTTATCCCTTTTATCCGCGTACGCGTCAATCTCATGACATCACTGGGTGATTCTTTGGGAAAAATGTTTGTTTTCACATTTACACAGACTCAAACACACACAGAGTTTCTATGAGTTCATGGGCTTGTTCTAGTTCTGCCTGGTTAAAAAAGAAAAGTACAAAGGCTGTGCCACTTGTGCTTAATTAATTTTTTTATTCTGTTATTTTATTATTTATTAAAGTACTTGAATTTACTTTAAGCTTATTTTAATTTAAGCTATTTTTTATTCATTTTAATTTATTTTATTGATTTAATTTGCCTGAAGATGATTATTTTATACTTTTGTCTGTTTGAATGGTTGTGTTAAAAAAATAAATCAGACGTTACTCAACAGTTACTCAGTACTTGAGTAGTTTTTTCACCAAGTACTTTTTTACTTTTACTCAAGTAATTATTTGGATGACTACTTTTTACTTCTACTTGAGTCATATTATTCTGAAGTAGCAGTACTTTTACTTGAGTACAATTTTTGGCTACTCTACCAGCTCTGGATCCAAGTAGCTGCTCAATATTTGGAAAACGCTTCATCGTACGGCGTCAACGTCTTTCAACTCTGCAGGTTTAGACGTTGAGGACATTTATTATTTCTATTCCAGCAACACGGCTTAATTAAAAGTAATAAGTAAAAAAAGATTAGAACACCAGTCTTCAACATCTTGGGCTGTGAATGCATAGAGCTGTGTATCATTTATGTTTTTTAAATATTAATATTTTGAATGTCGATGCTGCGATCGTGATAAATAAGAGATAATCTGCAGGCTGAAGATCAAAGTTTTTCCAACTTTCTGTAAAAGAAAAAGAGGCAAAGACGTGATTGGCCTCTTTGCTCCGACTCGTCTCCCGTCCTTGGACGGATGGTTTCTGTTGAAGCGCTGATTTGATTCAAATCAATGTGGAGCAACAGGAAACACGAGAAAAAAGCAGCTCCTGCTCCCGTTCATAGGTAAATTATTTACACCTTTTCCAGCAAACCGGTTCCAGGGCGGGTTCTGGTTCACAACTCGTTCAACTTGGGAACCAGCTGAGAACCGGTTTGTTTTTCCACAGCTCGGGTGCTAAGGGGAGCCACGTCATTATGTCGCTGCAAACGTCAGTTATTTGTCAGTGGAAACAGAAAGCCCAGTTCCAAACTCAGCACTGGCCCAGAACCAGAACCAGCCCTGGAACCAGTTTGGTGGAAAAGGAGTTGTAGCACCCTATAATGTAATAATTTCACCCTATAATGTAATAATTTCACCCTATAATGTAATAATTTCACCCTATAATGTAATAATTTCACCCTATAATGTAATAATTTCCTGAAAATGTAATAACGCCTGAAAATGAAATAACATTTGCACTTAACTCAATCGAAAATGTAATAAAATCCAATAATGTAATAACTTCACCAATAATGTAATAAAATATCCTGACTGATATTGTAATAACATTTTTACCCAGGAATTTATTACATTTTCAGGTGGGTCTTTTTTTTCTTTTCCAAAACTGATAATGTAATACTTGACAAATAATGTAATATATATATGTTCATTTTCAGTCCAGAGTTCTACATTTTTTGTTTTAAGTATCTAGGAATGTTATATACACTGGATTTGAAACTCCAGAATGACTATTGGGTTAAATTGCAGACTTTGAGTAGCATGTAATAAATTCCCAATAACGTAATAAGGTATTACATTATTGGTAAAAAATGTTATTACAATATCCATCAGGATATTTTATTACATTATTGGTGAAGTTGTTACATTATTGGGTTTTATTACATTTTTGATTGAGTTAAGTGTAAATTTTATTACATTTTCAGGCGTTATTACATTTTCAGGAAATGATTACATTATAGGGTGCTACAGGGGTTGGTGTGAGCGACACCTCGGTCCTCACACCTGACCTGAGGACTCGGGTACTCGGGTGTTTTACACCCGTTTGTGTGTTTTGTTCAGTTTGAGCTTTTCTGGTTGATAAAACCCCTAAAGTGCTTCCACACCCACTCAAAACCCTCCCTGTCTGCTTTTTGTTTCTTTTCTGGAGCTCTGCGGTCCTCCGCCTCTCCACTCATCACTGACGACGGCAGCATGTTGGAGCTGTTAATATAAGTATTATTGTTTAATTACGGCATCAAGGACACCGCTGAATGACTGATTCCCACCTGAAAGCACCTTCACGCACACTTTCATCAGAAATAACAACGTCAATATACTTAATACTAACTCCTGACCTCCCGGCAACTGATTTAATTTAATCAGTCATAATAGCTGAGTTACAAAATGTTCTTAACTGTGTTTTTACAAATGACATTATTGAGTATTAGTTACAGATCTGGCCGGATTCACAAAACATTCTTAAGAAAAAAAAATCTTCTTAAAAGGAGCATGAGGCAGGATTGAGGCAGGATTTATGAAAAAAATGTGTATACGTTTTAAGTTTTCTAGTAATAATGTCAGATGAAGCGTTCCAAACCAAAAAGAATGAGCCCTCTAGTGTATCTCTCCGTTGCCTTGAACAGGCTGTGTGCTGCAAAATGTGCTGCAATTGTGACCAGAATTTCCCGCGCTGTCCAGCGGATGTGACGTCACATGACGCTGCATGCACGTTCTCCCCGTTCTCCCGTGCCGGCTTCACTGTTGGCTGCAGTACCCCCAACGGCCGTCGTGGTGAAGGGTGGCGCTAGAGAGTCTCATTTCTTAAAAGGAGCCTCATGCTCCTTTAAGTGTAATTTTTTTCTTAAGTTCAGTCTTAAGAAGAAAAAAGAAAATAAGTCACATTCTCCAAAAAAAGTTCTGAGTATTTTCTCAACTTTCTTAAGTTTCTTCTTAAGAAAAAACTTAAGAATAAATGGTATTCTTGAAATAAAAGTTCTCAAATTTGTTCTTGACTTTTTTCTTAACTTTAAGACAACCTTGACCTGTCTTAAAATTTCTTCTGTGAAAAGGTAAGACTCTAATATCACCTTTTTCAACACATTTTAGACAAGTTTAGACTAGTAGGT
This sequence comes from Cololabis saira, assembly GCF_033807715.1. Lineage (NCBI taxonomy): Eukaryota > Metazoa > Chordata > Actinopteri > Beloniformes > Belonidae > Cololabis > Cololabis saira. The sequence goes on along the minus strand of NC_084592.1, from coordinate 41,955,970 downwards.
CATAGTTTGAGGATATACTTTGTAATTAATTACACAAAGAGCCTGTTAACTGTTAGTTAGCATGTTAGTTAGTGTGGTAGTTAATTATTATTAATTTTCCCCAATAGTATTTTTTTTCACACATTAATCTCATCCACCATAACCTTGAAAAGTTCCTGCATCTCTTTTTCTCCTCCATGTTTAGTGAGTGAGTGACGGTTAAGACCAAACTACCTGTAGGTTATATATAATATATAAATGTTGTTTGTTGGCGCGTGCAATGCAATGACATATTTTAAGAAGTTCTTAAGTAGGAAAAATAAGAAATTCATAAGAAATGACAGTTCTTAAGAAAATATTGAGGAATTGCACTTAAGAACTTTCTTATGAACTTCTTAATTTTAGATCTTAAGACATTTCTTAAGAACATATTGGTGAATCTGGCCACAGGTTGGTATGAAAACCTGGTTCTTACCTCTTTACCAGATTTAATCAAATATGGTAAAATCAGATACAGAGGATCCATTGGTGTTACAAAGAGAAGTCTCCCATCTGTTAAAAAGAAAAGAAAAGAAAAGAATAATCAGTCACATGACGGTTCAAAACAGACGACTGTAACTGCTCCTGTTACTTGAGGGGTCAAAGGTCACATCTTTGAGCGTTTAACGAGACGCTCTGGCGAGCGCCGGGACCCACCGCTCTGCACGGCCTGACCCACGAACCAGGAGTGGAAATCTTCCTCAAACGCTTTGACCTCGTACAGCCGCCGGTCGCCGCCGCCGAGCAAATACAGCGACGCTGCGTCTGCAGGAGGAACAGCAGAGACGCCGTTAGTGCTGCTTCTGCTGCTGCTGCTACAAACATGGAAGCAGAGCTCAGAGAAAACACTAAAGAAACAGGCAGGAACCTCAAATCTTACAGTTTAAGATTAAGATTCCCAGAATATTCAAATTTTTTGAGATAGGATATTTGAGTTTTCTTAAGCTGTAAGCCATGATCAGCAATATTAAAATAATAAAAGGCTTGCAATATTTCAGTTGATTTTTAATGAATCCAGAATGTATGACATTTTTGTTTTTGTAATTGCATTACAGAAAATCACAATATTCTAATTTTCTGAGACAGTCCTGTATACGTTCAAAAAAGAGATCAAAGTGTTAAAGCCTGTTTCCTCTTCTGTTTTATTATAATTCAACTGAAGGTTTATTGATCAGGATCAAGTAACTTATCAATAACAGAACTGTGACTGTAACAGTAATAAAGTTGTACTTGTTAAGGGATTCCTCAGTCTCACAAAAGCGGGGTCACTGTCGTTCTTGTGTGTGTCTGTCACGGAGTCTGGGGAGAGGAGAGAAAGATGGTCAGCACACCTGAAGCAGTAACACGATCAGTCGATCGATCAATCCATCGATCAATCCATCGATCTTCTATGAGAATTAAGACTGCGTCACTACATCTGTCCAACTAACAGTGACATAAGAGGCGCTAAACTTCTCCATTGTTTGTTTTTTTATTTCGGTCATTTCCAAAATAAGAATTCAAATAAAAAAGAAATGAAAGAAAAGAAAACAACGAATAAATATGTAGTTAATGCTAATATTGCATCAGACCAAAATATATAAACAAAACAAGTCTGAAAAGGTGTAGGCTGAAGCTTAGCTTATTACGCTTTTATAATCAATATCTGTCAGCTCCTACATAAACCGATACAGAGCAGTAAATCAATTAAAAGACAAACATTTTATATACTTTTTGTATATTGAAAACATTCAATAAACTGCATAGACCGATTACCTATTTAAGTTCTGACTTACATAAACACTCATCCAATATGATCAGACTTAATGAGCATCTTGTTCTTCAATATTTTTTTTAAATATTTGGTATGTACTGCACTCTTTAATTTCCATTTAAAAAACAACAGATAATCAACAGATTATTATGTTCATTGTGCCAAATGGAGAAATTGTAAACCCTCCTTCCGGGGTTTCATTAACGATGTTAAGATTTTTTTCACATGTCTCAAAAGAGTAGGAAACAAAAATGCAAGTAAAATAGGTCTAGACCAGGGCTGCACATAATTATTTTGGTCTGGTGCTCAGAGGAGCCCCTGGATATGTGACTTGGGGCTCCAAAAACGCGGTGACCCGTCTCGCCGGATCGATAAAAGAGGGATGCAGGAATAAGTTATAGGCAAAACGATATTTATTCACTTATAAAGATGAATTAACAAATTATGGTGCGTGTTAGTCTGTCGAGTCAGTATAAAAGTTACAGTTTTTATCGGCCAGATTGGGATGCTCACGGCATATTTTGCACCTAGGGTTGCCAACTTTCAGAAATAGAAATAAAGGACGCCCCGATTTCAGCAGCGCAGGAGCCAAAAAAAAAAACCCAAAACTTCTAAACTGCATAAAAATGTGTTTATTTTATATGAAAAAACGTGTTCTTTAATCGCATTGAACTTGCATGACTGTACAGACAGCCAACCATATAGCAGCTGAAATAGCCTCCTATGCTACGTATGTCCACATCAGCCAAGGTGTAGAATATTGCTTCAGGTGAAGAATATGGTGTAAAAGTTAACTTATTTCAATAATTCAACTAGAATATGGTGTAAAAGTTAACTTATTTCAATAATTCAACTAGAATATGGTGTAAAAGTTAATTATTTCAATAATTCAACTAGAATATGGTGTAAAAGTTAACTTATTTCAATAATTCAACTAGAATATGGTGTAAAAGTTAATTTATTTCAATAATTCAACTAGAATATGGTGTAAAAGTAGGGTTGCAAAATTCCGGGAATTTTCAAAGTTGGAAACTTTCCATGGGAATTAACAGGAATATATGGGAATTAACGGGAATATATGGGAATTAACGGGAATAAATAAGAAATTTACAGAATTGAAGGCTGGCCCTTAACAGGGAACTTAAATATAGTTGGGGGAAATATATTGTAGCATAGTCTTGGCTAAAACAACCAGATTTAATGCAAGTACACTCCTCAATCACATGCACACAGCACATTGCTTACTGCTGGGCTATTGAGGCCACGCCCCCTACAGGCACTGTGCATTCCTCCATCACATGCACACAGCTTACTTTTTGATTGGGTGGGGGAGTGGGGTGAGTTAGTATTTACTCAACATTCATGTTTTTGTTGTTCATTAAAATAATTGTTCATACAAGAATAAAAACTAAAGTTCTACTCAAATAAATCTGTTGAAATGTCATGTTTTTGTATTATCTTGCATGGATATCTGCTTATGACAAAATAAGTATTTACATTTATGTTTGGATATGATACAGTTTGTTTAAATTACCCCCAATTTCCAGTTAATTCCCATAAATTCCCAATAATTCCCATAAATTCCCATAATTCCCATGGAAAGTTTCCAATTTGGAATATTTCCAAAATTCCCCAGCTTAACTTCCCATGGAAAGTTTCCGGAAAGTTTCCGGAAATTTACCGGAAATTTTCCACCCCTTTGCAACCCTATGTAAAAGTTAACTTATTTCAATAATTCAAATAGAATATGGTGTAAAAGTTAACTTATTTCAATAATTCAACTAGAATATGGTGTAAAAGTTAATTTATTTCAATAATTCAACTAGAATATGGTGTAAAAGTTAATTTATTTCAATAATTCAACTAGAATATGGTGTAAAAGTTAATTTATTTCAATAATTCAACTAGAATATGGTGTAAAAGTTAATCTATTTCAATAAGACATTGCTCGTTATTTGTTATTTAATAATCCCTCTCCTTTTCTATGCTCCATTATGTGATTTTAAATGCTTAATTTATTTTGTTATTACAAAGTTGTTGTTACAAGAATCCCCTTTTTTTTCCCTTTCTTTTCATATAGCATTTAAATTGATATTTAAATCATTTATCCTCTTTGAGAGTTTGTATATTTTCAATAAAGTTTTGTTTAAATTTTTTTTTTTTTTAATAAAAAAAATAACAGATTATTACAAACCTTGTACATCAACATTGATATTCTGAAATGCACAAATTCATTCAATTTGAGCATTTGACAATTAATACATAATTTATTTGTTGGTTGAGGATAATCAGCTCTGTTGATAACTCTAAAACTCTTTATTAAATAAAGTGAATAAAGTCTGCAGGTCTGCAGACTAAACTTACCTGCAGCAACAACAACCCAGCTGTCACTTTCTGTATTACTCGCTCGCTTCTTCTTAGTCGCCATGTTTCATACGTGAATCTTCCAGGATACGTTTCTGCTACTGGATGTTGCTTTTAAACCAGTATTTTGACCTTTTTTGATGTTGTTTTGCTGCAACAACGTGACAACATGAAGTCAGAAAAGGCGCCTGAGTGTTTCCACTTCCTGTTTCCGTCCCACACAAAACAACAATATTAACCCTTCACCGCTGCTTGGTTAAGTTTTTCCCCACTAAATTTTATTTGTTATCAATGTGTCTAAAAATAATAATAATTCTGCGGGAGTAAAAGCGAAAATAAGGGTGTTTTTTTAGACTATTAACTAATATCCTCACCCCTTCTTTCAGGGTGATGGTAAGTTCCGCGGTGACGTCACCAGCATGTGAATTCCCCAAGTGGCCGCTAGATGTCGCTCGAGATCCGTTCAGAATCAGAATCAGGTTTATTGGTCAGGTCAAACCATGGATCTATAATAATAACTGGATCGGACGTCAAAAATGGCCGCCCATTCATTTCAATGCATTCTGCTCAGCCAGCGCATCCGCCGAAAAAATCTCTGACTTCCGGGTTTACTTCCGCATACAGCGGCCCATAGAGCATGCGCAGTTGAGTCACCTCCCATGATGCTCTGGGGCCTCCCATCATGCCCCGGGGCAATGCCGCGAATATTAATATAATATGTATTAATATAATATATTAATTAATGTATATTATTACATGTATAGCATTACATATATTATTAATGTATTAATATAATATAATTATATAATATATATTAATATAAAACATCCGTGGAATGCACGGACACGGCTGTGACGTCAGCCGTGACGTCACGCCCAGAAAGAGACTTTTCTTTTACTTTTCTGGCCGTTATAAAACATTTTTGACGGATATAAAGTCCATGACTTAAAAATATAGAATACAAAGATTAGTAATTGCCGGGGATTACAGCTGGAGGTGTCCTGTGAACAGTTTTAGAGGCTTCTCTTTTACTATTGCGGTCTATGGGAAAAAAGCTTTCTGGGCCGCATGGGATTTTTGGTTGCAGTACCGCGGTTGGCCACTGGAAAAAATCGGCGCGCCTTCTGACTGCCAGACCCGCGGGCTGGGTCAAACAAGAGGGAATTTGACTCCGGTTGTTTCGCTCACTGTACAGTAAATAGACAAATGACAGCTCTTATTAATATATACATATATATATATATATATATATATATATATATATATATATATATATATATATATATATATATATATATATATATATATATATATATATATATATATATACGTATATATATATATACGTATGGGTCAATGACGAATAAGGATTTTCAACAGGTCAATTTTTTGAGTTTTTTGTCAAGATAAATTGGCACTAGCCTTAAAAAAGGTCATGTGGTGCAACCTTGATTCATATTAAAATAAATTAATTTCCTCAACATCTTGACATCTTTTTTTTTTTAACAAGTTTTCAGTGTTATACAAAAATTGTTGTTTTTTTAATGGTTGCGCCACATGATATTTCATAAAATAGACATAATCAGTCAAACTTTGTTTGTATATTATGATGGAAATATAAATACAAATGTGTTTCAACCTTACACACTACAAGATACTTCGGAGATCATGCCAGATAGGGCAAAAGATTGATTTAAAAACATTTAGAATGATTTCAAAAACAGTTTTCAATGGTCGGACCGTTGCACCACATGACATTTTGATGCTTAAAACAACAACAAAATCCCAAATAACTAGTATTTTTTTGTAAAATTCAAGTGAGTCCATATGTGGGACAGGTAGTTCATAGATATGGTATTTTCTTATCCATTTAAACTTATCCATTTAAACCTATCATTTATTTATAAAGCTCAGGTATAATATTTATAATGCTCAAGTATATTTACATTTATAATGCTGAGGTATAATATTGTAATGAAGTGCTGTACTATTTTCATAAGGTAATAACAGGTATAATTTTTTGGGATAAAGTAGTAAAGCTTGCTGTTATATTTTTTTCTTATTTTTATTTTCAAGCAAAATGGAAATAGAAACAAGGTGTAGGACCTCATAAGTTTTTTACTTCCTACTCCTCCTTTTCGGGCATGAAGGTTTATTGTCCCTTTGATTTTGTTTAATGACTGTTTATTTATATTCTTTTTTTTGTTGTTTTGTGTAATTGTTTTTTTTTATGTATGCTCGAAATAAAGATTTCAATCAATTTCAATCAAACATATATATCCTTTAAAGGTTCAAGTTCAAGTTCAAGTTAACTTTATTAATACCCGTATGGTAGATTTGTTTTGCAGATGGAAGGCATCTCACACACAATCTTTACCGTCATTAATTTGACACAGGACATAAACAATGAAAACAATGAACAGGTTTGCAACAGCACCAGACAGAAATGGCAGGTTCTCAATGCTCACTGAACAGGATAAAAGTAGATGTTGCCCACAGGGCAAAGAACAATGAATGAATAAAGAAAGTAAAAACCAAGGTCAGGGTTTCTAATAAATATAAATAAATAAGTTAAAAGCAGGATAGACCTCAGTAATAAATAAAAATCGTTAAGATTTGTTTAAAAGAGAGACAGCAGAAGGGACGAAGCTGTTCCTGTAGCGTGTGGTCCTAAGAAGTGAAAGGTGCAGCAGTATGAGGTAGACATGGATATCGAAACGTGCGTTGTTACAGCAATGGAGAGTGTGGAAAAGAGGTGAAAAAACATGAAGAAACGCAGGCAGGATGGAACAGGTGGAGAAAAGTGTCAGGTGTGATGTGTGATAAAAGAGTTTCAGCTAAAATGAAAGGAAAGGTGCAGGAACAGGTGGAGGAGAAGCTAGAGCGGTGGAGGTTTGCCCTGAAAAAGGAGAGGAATGAAGTTTAGCCGCAGCAAGACGGAGTACATGTGTGTGAATGAGAAGAACCCAAGTGGAAGAGTGAGGTTACAGGGAGAAGAGATAGAGAAGGTGGAGGATTTTAAGTACTTGAGGGTCAACAGTTCAGAGCAATGGAGAGTGTGGAAAAGAGGTGAAGAAACGTGTGCAGGCGGGATGGAGCGGGTGGAGAAAAGTGTCAGGTGTGATGTGTGATAAAAGAGTTTCAGCTAAAATGAAAGGAAAGGTGTACAAAACTGTGGTGAGACCAGCAATGGTGTTTGGTCTATTCAATTCAATTCAATTTTATTTGTATAGCGTCTAATACAACAGATGTTTTCTCTAGACGCTTTCCAGAGACCCAAAACATGACCCCTGAGCACTTATTACATAAACAATGGCAGGTAAAAACTCCCCTAGTGGGAGAAAAGCCTTAAGTCAAACAGTGGCAAGGAAAAACTCCCCTTTAGGAGGGAAGAAACCTGGACCAGGACCGGGACCGCAGGCCAGCATGCAGCTCCTGAAGCTCCGGCCTGCAAACATGCACAAAAGAGAAAAAGGGGGCCTAGAGGGTCTAGAGACAGTGGCACTGAGGAAAAGACAGGAGGCAGAGCTGGAGGTAGCAGAGATGAAGATGCTGAGGTTCTTTAAGGGAGTGATCAGACTGGATATGATCAGGAATGAGCACATCAGAGGGACAGCACATGTTAGAGGCTTCGGAGATAAAGTCAGGGAGGCCAGACTGAGACGGTTCGGACATGTCCAGAGGAGAGAGAGTGGATATATTGGTAGAAGGATGCTGAGTTTTGAACTGCCAGGCAGGAAGCCCAGAGGAACCAAAGAGGATGTTTATGGATGTAGTGAAAGAGGACATGAAGGTAGTTGGGGTGAGAGTAGAGGATGCAGAAGACAGGCTTAGGTGGAGGCAACTGATTCGCTGTGGCGACCGCTGACGGGAAAAGCTGAAAGGAGAAGAAGAGATTGCTACAGCATATGATTGTGGTTATTATTATTATTGCACAGTGGTTGATTACTCTGAGACTATGAGTGATGCGAGTTCATCAGAGCAACAGCTTGGGGGAAGAAACTGTCTCTGAGTCTGGAGGTTTTAGCGTACAGAGCTCTGTAGCGCCGTCCAGAGTGGAGGAGTTCAAACAGACTGTGTCCTGGGTGTGAAGAGTCTGCAGATATGCTAGCTGCTCGTTTCCTGGTCCTGGACCGGTACAGGTCCTGGATAGATGGGAGGTTAGTCCCAGTTATCCTCTCTGCAGACCTGATTGTCCGTTGCAGTCTGTGCCTGTCTAGTTTGGTGGACGATCCGAACCAGACAGTGATGGAAGTGCAGAGAACAGACTGGATGATGGCAGTGTAAAAGGTGATCAGCAGCTGCTGTGGCAGGTTAAACTTCCTGAGCTGACGCAGGAAGTACAACCTCTGCTGAGCTTTTTCTTCCGGACATAGTTAATGTGGGTGGTCCAATTCAGGTCCCGGGAGATTGTGGATCCCAGGAACCTGAAGGAGTCTGTGGTGGAGACAGTGCTGTTGAGGATGGTGAGGGTTTTTCCTAAAGTCCACTGTCATCTCCACAGTCTTGAGCGAGTTCAGCTCCAGGTGGTTCCGACCGCACCAGTGGACCAGCTGTTCCATCTCCTGTCTGAACACGGACTCGTCACCCTCCCGGATCAGGCCAATGACGGTGGTGTCGTCCGTGTACTTCAGGAGCTTCACAGACGAGTCCCCTGAGGTGCAGTCGTTGGTGTAGAGGGAGAAGAGCAGTGGCGAGAGGACGCACCCCTGGGGGACGTCAGTGCTGACGGTCCCCAGCCTCACCTGCTGATACGAGATCATGGGCAGAAACGATAGTAGTTTGAGTTAAACACTGATTTAATTGTGATGGCTAATATTTACAACACGGTTTCTTTCTCTCTTCATTTAGTTTATTGAGCTCTTTTACCTTAAAGGTCACCATGGAAACTTCAAAAGTCGTTCATACAATAAAGATTCTGGGGAAGAAAATACGAAATTCTGCCCTTTAATGACCCTCCAAGGTCGAAATACGTAAATGAACGCCCAGCACAAGAATATTGCACATTTATAAAAGGTTCTTCTTCTTCCGGTTTGTTATGGCTGATAGTTACAACACGGTTTCTTTCTCTCTTAATTTAGTTCAGTGAGATCTTTTACCTTTAACCTTTCAGCAGGCAGGTCACCGTAGAAACGTTCGTACAATAGAGTTTCTGGGAAAAAAAATACGACATTCGGCTCTTTAATGATCCTCCAGGGTTGAAATTTGTAAATGAACGTCAGCACAAGAATGTTGCACATTTATAAAAGGTTTTGAAGCAAAGTTATCGCGTGTAAAGCGCCAAGTCTCACACTTGATTCTTGTTTTCTTCAGGTTTTATGCACTTTTTCATGTGAAACGTGTTAAAAAGGTTTATAAACAAGCATGACACACTGGAGAGAGAGGATAAGACATGTGTATGTGATGGAGAAAATTACAGCAAGATTGAGGCTAAAAACTAACCGGTTCAGTGACCGCTGGACACTAATAACAGAAGCATTGACAAAGCTATGAACACTTCCTGTTAGCCTTTTGTTTTTATTTTTCTCTCTCGACTTTTATTTAATTTTTTGGTTTATTCATTTTTATTTCCTTTCAGGTCTTTTATTTCATTGTAAACGATTGCATCTGTTCTGTTAATATCTGTTAATATTGATAAAGAGTGTAAATGTGTATTAATCTGTTTGTGTTCAATAAAAAATAAGTAAAAAAAATAAATAAAAATAGACATTTATCTGACAGGTGGACTTCTAAATAGAAAGGTTGATTTATTTATTTTTTGCATTTATTAATTCGATTTTTTTTATGTTATTATTATTATTGTGTATTAATATTGTGATAACAGATAAAAGAAAGACGTATACTGAGAAGAAGAATAAATCCTGTAAATACCGTTTTAAAATTTAAAAAAAAAAAAAAAAAAGGTTTATAAAACCCTCGTCTGACTATAAAAAAACAAGAATATAAAAACTGAAGACAGGGTGAACTTGACTGAACCATAAATCTCCCATCGTAACCAGGAGTGGCGGTGGATAATAGACTTCCAGTCTGACACTTCCCACCGGTCCCTAAACTCGTGCGTGTTTAGCGAAGGGGGGGGGGGGGTTGTCGTGTCCGCGCTCAGGTGTACGATGTTCGGGGGCCAGTTGTCACTTTGGCACGCCGGAGCTTGGCAGCTTGAGCGATCCATCTGGGCCCCGACGAGAGGAGGACATCTCTCACGCTCTCCCAGGATGTGACATCCAGTCCCAGTTGGGTTCTTTCTTTTTTTTCCAGTGACTCACTTGTTTTGTTTGGTTTGTTCCTAGTGCACTGTTTATGGGCATGCTGGAGCGTGGGATGCACGAGCACGCATGTGTGTTTGTTTTCACCCCCTTTTATTTGACTACAGTCGTGTTATCGGTTGTTGACCTTTCAGGGGATCCTCTGATGTGTTCTAGCTTCGTGAACAACACACACCATTAACAGATTTTCAGTGATCTCATGTTGGTGGGGAAGGACTTGGCACCGCTGCACATCCCTGCAGCATCACGCCGAGGCCAACTTCCCGTAGTGATTTATATTTTTACGATGCTCTGAATTACTCATTTGCATGTTTTTTTTGTGTTTCTTTGCTTGGATATTTTTTCCGAGCCCATCTCCACCCCCCCCCCCCGATTTGAGCAGCACATGTTTCAAACCCTGCGAACGCCGCCGGAGCTCCTCCTCGAAACCAGTTAGATTTATGTCGCTGTAGTCTGTGGCAGGGAGAGCGTGGGTGAGATATTGTCTGTGAATTGCTTGTTTTATGTTTCCCAGGAGTATCATACACAACAGTACGCACAGTTACGCAGAATATTCCATGAAAGCCTTCCTTTCATTTTGGGCCTTTGCTTGAGGGGAACGTCTGTGCTTCTGACTGCCGGGCAGAACAACAGCCGCCTTTCTGATGCGCCGGACCGCAGACGACCCCGCAGAGCCGGCCGCTCTGTCACCGGCCTGCAGACGAGGACAAGCCTAAATTTAGGCTTAGATACGGATGTGGACCCCTCAGACCCCTTTCCTTTTCCACCAAACCGGTTCCAGAGCTGGTTCTGGTTCACAACTCCTTCAACTTGCCAACCAGCTGAGAAACGATTTGCTTTTCCCCAGCTCGGGTGCTAAGAGGAGCCACGTCATTATCTCGCTTGTTACATTGCTGCGTTTGCGTGAAAGTTGAAGCAACAACAAGGTATCTGCTCTAATAGGACTTGGTCCATGTAGCTCCTCCGTAGACACATCTCTAAAAGACAGGTTGTCTCCTCCTCAGACCCATGATGCTTTGCTGCATCCAGATTCATTCTGATTTGAAAATGTCTCCGTCTCCCAGTCTTGCTATTGCCGTTGGTCTTAATAACTCCGTCCACTCCGCTTACGTAAGCGGTTCTTTCCTCCAGACCAGGGGTCGGCAACCCAAAATGTTGAAAGAACCATATTGGACCAAAAACACAAAAAACAAATATGTCTGGAGCGCAAAAAAAATAGTCTTGTACAAGCCTTAGAATGAAGGCAAATGGCGAAAGGCGAAATGTCGAGAAAAAAGTCGAAATGTTGAGAAAAAAGTCGAAATGTCGAGAAAAAAGTCGAAATGTCGAGAAAAAAGTCAAAATGTTGAGAACAAAGTCGAAATTTTTGGAAGAAAAAAAGAAGAAAAAAGAAAAAATAAGGTCAAACATTTTTTAAAAAGCTCCAGGAGCCATGGGTTGCCGACCCCCGCTCTAGACCATCAAAGAGTTGGTGCTACCTTGGAACCAGTTCTTCTGGCCCAGAGCCAGTTCTTTGTCAGTGGAAACAGAAAGCCCGGTTCCAAACTCAGCACTGGCCCAGAACCAGAACCAGAACCAGAACCAGAACCAGAACCAGAACCAGAACCAGAACAAGAACCTGCCCTGGAACCAGTTTGGTGGAAAAGTGGTGGAAGAGTGAGACCCTTTCCCAGACCTGATTCCATCATCTCCATCCCTCGAGCTCCCATCCCTCCCTTTTTATGCAATCAGCTTTCGCTTTTTTGTATTTCCTAACACGAGTTGGTTCCAGTAAACCTCTCCTGGGTCTGGTGTGGGTACCGAGCTGCAGATGGGGGGGTCACACGCTGCTGAACACGTCCGTGGCCTCGTTCGTGGCGGTCAGGGTGACGGTCCCCACACGGGTGCATCCCGGGGGGTGTGTTGTTGCTCTCACTGTCTGACTTGAGGGTTTACGGCAGTGATCATCAACTGGCGGCCAGAGGTGTCAAGTAACGAAGTACAAATACTTGGTTACCTTACTTAAGTAGAAATTTTGGTTATCTATACTTCACTGGAGTAATTATTTTTCAGACGACTTTTTACTTTTACTCCTTACATTTTCACGCAATTATCTGTACTTTTTACTCCTTACATTTTAAAAACAGCCTCGTTATTCTATTTCATTTCGGCCTTTAAAAAAAAACTATCCAGTTAAATTCCTGATAGAGTGAATTTGGTTGTGGTTGTTTCAGATGTTCTTGTCCAGTTTTGTTCTTACATCCGTTCCCTCAGATTCCTGCAACTAAACTTGGATGTACATTCCAATAAAGGTTAGGATAAATGATAACATGCCTCTGAAGTTTGACTTTTTGCACCATTACAATACTTATAGGACACTAGTCATCATATCTGCTGCTCTCTGAAACACATGTTAATGCTCAATAGTACACATATATGGTTCTTTAATATATTTGCATTATACTAAGATGCATTCATTTTCAATGGCTTTTGTCCTTAATGGCTTTTTTCCCCCTTACATTACTTTTACTTTTATACTTTAAGTAGTTTTGAACCCAGTACTTGTATACTTTTACTTGAGTAAAAAACTTGAGTTGATACTTCAACTTCTACAGGAGTATTTTTAAACTCTAGTATCTATACTTCTACCTGAGTAATGAATGTGAATACTGAAGACACCTCTGCTGGCGGCCCGCGGGCCGAATTCACCTGTATTCCTCCCTGACGGGCCACTGACAGCTCAGGATATGAATCCTTGAAATTTGTATGTTTAGTGTTGTGATGACGGCACAGATTATATTCTTTTGCAACAGCAACAGTTTCGTTGCAAATGAGGCAAACAGGCGACGCATTTCGGAAGGTTGGCGTGATAAACGCGTACTTTTCAGTCCAGTCAGCGTTAAAGGATCTGTTTTCCACATCAACTTTTCGTTTCATGGCCTTTGAGAGCCATTTTACCTGAGCTAAGAGGCCTTTTCCTATCACCTCCGTGGTGTTTGTTTTTCAAGTGCTCTATAAATAAAGTTGACTTAATTGAGTTGAGGCAAAATATCTGTATCACCCCTGGTGGATGACTGTGGTATAGGTTTGATTTGATTTGAAGATTTTATTTCGAACATGCATGATAAAAAAAGAGTACAAAAAAGTTAAAAAAACAGAATACAAATATATATATATATATATATATATATATATATATATATATATATATATATATATATATATATATATATATATATATATATATATATATATACATTCTTACATATAATAAGACAGGTTTCAATAAGCTTACTTATAAAACAACCATACCTACTTTAATAACTGTTCAATACAGTGATATAATACTCAATTATATGTATGTATAAATATAGTCAAAATCAAACAAATCAAGGCAAACGAAAAAGAACAAAACAAACCCAGCATTTAGTTGTGCTACTATGTATGTATGTAATAATAGAAGTAATTATAATGCATAGTATTACATGATCATTACTTTACTATAATACTACAATATAATAGAGAACAATAGACAGCAATGGTATAACAATATACTTGAATAACTATATAAGAGTAGATATACTATATATACACTGGTTCATATATTTACCTCCAATTATATACTCAAAAATTACTATAAATCTATATATCGACATATCTACATATAACTATAAATCAATATATATTAATAGATATAGATACACAAATACTGTACGTATAATACAACACAATATATCCATATACATACCTACATCTAGCATATCTATATCCATAATATACATCTATATATCTACATATATTAATAAATGTACATATCTACATGTTTATTCTCATCTGTATTTTGAATAGAATGTTTCTTTGTATCTTTTTTTTTAGGTGATAGGAGACTGACTCATGAAGGCTAAAAATGCCTTCAGTTTAGTAATGAAATGGGAAAAAAATATATAAACAACATCAAATAATAATGTCGTGTCAAAAATATGATTTTTATTTAACTTTTATTTGAGGGTTCGGCCACCAAGGTGACTGTCTGGTAAAATTCTGACCCTCTGACAAATATAGTCGGTGACCCCTGGTTTACGGAGAGAAAAGGGCATTTTTTTATTTGTGGTGTCTGCCAAGAGAAGCGGGTTATAAATAGAAACCCAACGTCATCCAGGGTGCCACTCTTCCTCTGTAGATACCGGCTCGGGCTGTTATTTCACGCTGCTGTTAAAGCCACATTACCAGTTTTTGAATTCATCAGAGAGGAAAAAACTGAATTTCCAGCTCGTGGGATGATGCTCTCACACACACACACACACACACACACACACACACACACACACACACACACACACACACACACACACACACACAGAAGAAAACAGATGCGGCGGGAGAGAGAGTTTCCCTCTGCAGCAGAAACCTTTGAGTCATCATCTGGGATTCCCTTCCTCTCACTTCCAAATATGGCTGGGATGGCGAGGCTGCGAGAGCAGGAATGTGGAAGGCAGTGGAACCCCCTCGTGATGTCAGAGCGGGGGGGCAGCGAGCCTCACGCTGCCTGGAAACTCACCGGGAGGAATGTCGGGAATGTGGGAATCAGTGAGAAGCTATTCGCTGTGTAATGCATGCATGAGACACTCGTTACGCGTTCCCCCGGCGGGAGCAGGAAGGGGGGGATAACTCCTTCCCGTAAGAGCCTGAGTCCTCGGCCCCCGGCCTACTTCTCAGGCCGGTGACTCCTCGTTGCCGGGGCCCCCGGGGGCCTCGGCGTGGGGCCTCTGCGTGGAGGCGGTGGTTTCCCTCCCCGGCGTGTGAACGCCGTCACGTTTCCACCAAACTAATGAGAAACAAACCTCTCACCTCCTCACGCAGACAGACATTTAATCCTCTCTGGAACGGTAACAAGAAAAAATTTAATAAAATGACATGTGGCTTCGACGTGGACAGTTTCAGGCAAACATATATAAAATATTTGATTTAAAACAGGGCAGTATAATGATGAACTAACACAAAAGCAGGAATGTAGGAATAAAGACATTATTGCCCAGAAACGATGCTTAAAAACAATATTTTTAAAGAATGATTGGAGGCATTTGCATATTTTCTCTCTTGAATGTTTAATAGTGAAAGCGCCTCGCTCTCTGCTGCTCTGCTAGCACTAGTGTTGAGTGGATGCATGCCGCATTGTCCTGGATTAAAGTTGACCAAAGGCTGGCGTGTAGCCTGGTAACATTTTGTTTCAACATCTGTGTAGCAAGCTCGTGCTACCCGGGGTCAACCGACAGGAGAGAGGACACGGGGTTTCGTGGAGAAATTCCGTGTACCAGCACACTCGGCAGCTCTGCGTCAACCCTCTGAGCCCTTTGCCAGTCTGCAGCCGCTCTTTAAATACCCAGGCAGGGTGGAGAGATTGATTGGGCCCAATCAGCTGGACCAGGCCCGCGCCACCTGTGTGCTGCTCCCCCACAGACCACGCCCAATCCTCCACCCTGCCACACACCCACATCGCCCGACTCAGGCCGGGGACCATCCGGCCTAGCCAACTCCCCCCCCAGAGGAGCGGGAGAGGAGGCCAGGGACTGTAATCTGAGCCCCTCTGGCCTGAGGCCATCGCGTCTTTCCAGGTTCCTGGTCCCCGGGTCTTCCAGGTTGGGCCGACCGGCGAGACTGTTCGGGAGGTCGCGCTCTGGGCCGGGCCGACCGGCAAGACGTTTTTTGAGGTTTGCAGTCGCACCTCAAAAATTGAAGACAAGCAATTTTTCTAATCACCATGGTATTAAGAAGAAAATTAGGACCGGCGCGTCCAGGACCGCCTCAGGAACCGGCATGTCCAGGACTACCTCCGCACCAGGAACAGGCACGTCCGAGACCACCTCCGCGACAGGAACAGGCGCTTGGCGGCCTCCAGTCTCCGCTCCACGGCCTGCCGGCCATCCTCGACCTCCCTGAGGTGGCCAACCAGCTCCTCCAGCTGGGAGGTCCGGCTGAGCAGCGTCTCGCTCAGCCTATCCACCTGCCAATTCAGCTGCACCTTCTCGTCCAGGACCTCCTGCTCCCCGACGCAGCACCGCTCCAGCAGCTGGTCCGCCAGCACCTCCCGCGCTGCGGACTGCCGCTCCCACCTCAGGAATAGGCGCGACAGGGAGGGCCGCTCCAGACGGTCCCGCACCGCTCGCCTCATGTACGGGCATGTGAAGGAGAAGGGCCTGTCCTGCGCGAACGGAGTAGGCGGGTGACCCCATCCTTCCTGCTGCTGCACTGTCAGCGTCTCCAGCACTGTGGTCCGTCGCTCCGCCTGGCTCTGAATCAGGGCTGCCAGGTCCTCCAGCCCCTGCGCCAGCGATGCCACCGACTCGAGGGTCTGATCCCCGCGTTCCTCCGACATCCTGTCATCAGCCCCACGTTGGACACCACTGTAGCCAACTCATGCTACCCGGGGTCAACCGACAGGAACGAGGACACAGGGTTTCGTGGAGGAATTCTTGGGTTTTTATTTTGCCCCAGACACAGACGTGTACCAGCACACTCGGCAGCTCTGTGTCAACCCTCTGAGCCCTTTGCCGGTGTGCAGCCGCTCTTTAAATACCCAGGCCCAGTCCCAGACCGGAGGATTTGGCCAGATACAGCCAGCGCATCATCACCGAAGCTGCTCCGTTACATTTAAAGGAGTTCTTTGTATCTGCACTCGATTGCTCTTCCCAGACCTGTGCCAGACCTGGATGTCTGGCACAGTAAAATTGAAATTGGATTTGCAAGAACTGAATTTGAATTGTGAGAACTGAATGTAGATTCAGTTTTTCAATGCAATGATTCAAATTAAACAATACAAATTCAAATATAAATTATTCAAATTCAGTTTCTAGTGGCACATATTTCTGCCCATAGGAAGTATGGAATTTCGGACGCAGCTCATGTTTAATGTCACTCGTCCAGAACAACCTTGTGACCTTTGTCATCCTGGACGCCGAAAAAATGAAATGAAGTGTGTTTTCTCATCTGGAAAAGTACGGGCAGATTAATCGGCCATGAGAATCAGACTGATGTATGAGGTTTAATAGTAATTTTAACTTTCATCCATCCGTGTTCGCTGCCCGTCTCCTGGCTCTCGCCTCCCCACCTCTCAGCTCCGTCCCGCCCAGCAGATGTCCCACAATACTCCATCCCCAACCGTAATTATTGTTTACCAGGATCAATCTCCCTCTCGCCGTCCTCCCCCGTCTCCCCCTCGGTGCGTCTCCTTCTCTCCCAGAGCACCAGGGAGCAGAGATGATGTGGTAATTACATCTGCCGACTGCTGGTCTGCCACAGACGGCTCCGCGAGTCTCTGCGCTCCCAGAGAAATTAGAGACTGCTCAGCGTAAGTCCAGGGCTGTAATTACAATAAGTACTCGACGAATTAAATGTGTTTATTTGTTTATTTATGAGACCCCAGAATTCCAGGGCTGTGTGCTCCGGCCCGCTGAGTTTGGACCACGTTTGGACCGTAGCTGGGTGGGGGGGGGGGGGTTTATTACTGTGATTGACATGTTTGAGACACATTGATTGGGTTGATCGCATCGGCAAATTCAGACCGAAAAAATCTAATTAAGTGAGTATTTTGTGCAAATGTCTTCTTTTTTGTATTTTATTTTTTTAATTGAAACTTTTTAATAATTAGAAATAATAATTAGTTCCACATCTGATTCAGTTAAATTAATTTTACAAATAAAAACATATTCCACAAAACCCTTACCTAACGAGATTAATTCAAATAAAAACCTTTTAATGTCCAAATAAAGTAAGATATTCGTTAATATTTCCTGCACGAGGGGCACAGTGGTTTCTAAATATTAGTCATTACATGCCTTTTTACATCTTATTGTAAAATATTAGTATTGTAAATATAAATAAGTAATTACGTACCTTTCTACATCTTAACGTTACAGCTATGATTGTTATTGTTGTTATTGCTGTTTTATTTTATCATGTAAATATATATTCATATAAGTTAATATAAGTTTATAAATATGAGTCAGCATTTATTGTGATTTGTGCTGTTTCTATTGTTGTTATTGTTATTATTTCAATAAAATGGTATGTTTATAAGTGATTTTATGACTTTCTTCCTCTTATTCCATTGTTATAAACTCAAATTGTAAGATCCTTTAGAATCTATACAAGGGTAACTGTCCCAAATTGGACATAGCTTTGGGAAGAAAATTTGTAGAATGACCTTTATTTTCTACCATCTCATTTGTTTTACTCTTAAATACACGTTCTCGTTATCGGCAGTCCCTGGGCTCGAACTCGCAAACTCCTTTTTTTCATGCAGTTCCCGTGCTGGATATCGCGATGTCGCGGGTGATTTTGATCATTTCTGGATGAGTTACATCGACTAATGCGCTATGTCCTTGGCGCAGCAGGTAGTACAGCCGTCTCACAGCAAGAAGGTCCTGTGTTCCATTCCCACCGGGGACGCTGTGGGCGCTGAAGTGCGTGTTAGTTCCCCCATGACTTCAGTGCCCACACCCTGGGTGGGGTTGGAGAAAGGGCCTTTCTGTGTGGAGTTTGTATGTTCTCCCCGTGTTCCCTTGGGTAGCTAATGTGAGCTACCCTCACAAAAACATGCACACAGTCCTGGGCTATACATGCCCCCTCTGGCCAACCGGGGGGCAAGATGGGGTGGGGAGGATCCGGCTGGAATAGCAATGCCCAGGACTGTCACTTAGGTAGGAGCACTGGGTGATAAAATGGGGGAAAAAATTGGGTGACCAAAAAAAATCGTGTTTTTTGAGGCCACAAACAAAATCTTGTTCAGGGCCATCAAATTCCGAGGCCCTGCCCTGTTTACTTAGGTTACCCCAGTTACCTGGGTTATCAGGGTTTTCCGGGTTACCTGGGTTACCTGGGTTACCTGGGTTACCTGGGTTACCTGGTTTACCCGGGTTACCTGGTTTGTCTGGGTTACCCGGGTTACCAGGGTTACCTGGGTTACTTGGATTACCAGGGTTATCCGGGTTACCAGGGTTCTCCGGGTTACCGGGTTTACCGGGGTTACCAGGGTTACCAGGGTTATCCAGGTTACCTGGGTTACCAGGGCTATCCGGGTTACCAGGGTTATCTGGGTTACCTGGTTACCAGGGTTACCCGGGTTACCCGGGTTACCAGGGTTATCAGGGTTACCAGGGTTACCTGGGTTACCAGGGTTACCAGGGTTATCTGGGTTACCAGGGTTACCCGGGTTACCTGGGTTACCAGGGTTATCCAGGTTACCTTGGTTACCTGGGTTACCAGGGTTACCAGGGTTACCAGGGTTATCCGGGTTACCAGGGTTACCTGGGTTACCAGGGTTATCCGGGTTACCAGGGTTACCAGGGTTACCAGGGTTATCCGGGTTACCAGGGTTACCAGGGTTATCCAGGTTACCTTGGTTACCTGGGTTACCCGGGTTACCAGGGTTACCGGGGCTACCAGGTTACGAGGGTTACCTGGGTTACCTGGGTTACCGGGGTTATCCGGGTTACCTGGGTTACCAGGGTTATTCGGGTTACCTGGGTTACCAGGGTTATTCGGGTTACCCGGGTTACCAGGTTACCAGGGTTATCCGGGTTACCAGGGTTACCAGGGTTACCCGGGTTACCCGGGTTACCAGGGTTACCCGGGCTACCAGGTTACGAGGGTTACCTGGGTTACCTGGGTTACCGGGGTTATTCGGGTTACCAGGTTACTAGGGTTATCCGGGTTACCGGGGTTACCAGGGTTATCAGGGTTACATGGGTTATCCGGGTTACCAGGGTTATAGCACCATATTTTAATCCAGACATTAGCTGTATAAAGGGAGGGAGGAAACTTTTTTTATTGATAAATTCAGTTCATCGGTCACGATGGCTCGTTCTCAGGGGACCTCTGAGTGTTTATCAACCGCCAGCTTCTCGTTACCGAGACTAACAAGGAAACCACCTTCACGGCTGTTCTGGACTTGATCCACAGTTACACAACAATCAAAGGAATAGTGGAGGTTTGTTTTTTTAAAAGGTATTTATTCGTTTTATTAGGAAACATAGTTTTGTTATGTGGAACAACCAGTCGAGTGACGTGGAGGTGTGTGGTGACTATGTTGGTTCCACCTGTAATAATCAGCCTCGTCGTCCTCCCGGTACGTTCACACCCCAAAAACCGAATGATGAAAGTCCTTCTCTTCTCCTGACTTCACATCTAAGCCGGGTTTCTATTTAAACATCAGATCTGTTTATTGTGCTTCACTTAAATGGTCTGAGAAGTGTCAGCCACGATCCCGGCGTCTCGCCGTAAACTACCGGTCCTTCCCTCCGATTGTCAAACCCAGCTTTATATAGCCGGCGCTAGCTGTCCTCGGCTGGAACATCGCAGCACACTCGAGCAACAAGCTTCACTTGCATATTCCTTTGACACTTTTTTTTCTATCTTATCTTTAACCCCCCACGCCGACTACCAGCGGCACAAGTACCCATCATCCCTCCTGTTCTCCATACTGATAACATTAGTGACTTCATTTCACAAGCAGGGATTCGGTTTCAGACCCAGACTCTGGGACCCGGGGCGGCGGAGCGCTGCTTTCTCCACTCCCAGATTTACGAGCTGTGCAATGAGACAGCTGACAACTCGGGCCATTAAAAGATTATCTGGATTTTTCCAAGGCATACTGTGACAATTTGGGAGCAAAATCATCGTGTTCAATCCTCATAAATCTAGCGCGGAAGATAAGGCATTGGGAAAGAGCTTTTTCGTCCCACTTTCACGGACAAAAACTCAACACTCAAACATATTTATGATGTATAAATCTGGATGGTTCTGTTCCTAAACTCTAAACTAAACCTCCATCAAAAATTCTGCCTGATTTAAGTATCGTTTTAACATCTCTGAGCAGCGTCTAACCCTCTACATCACACCACAACTATTGATGTTTGCTTTGGTTGGATAACCAACAACTTGGCTATAACACATGAACAACAGCATGTACCGAGGTTAGTTACCCGCTCACTTCACCCTATAACTTTCTTTTTCTTTCTATCAGCAGAAGTTCAGCCATATAACTATGTTTCGTGTCATTGAGCCATTTCCTTTTTAAATGTATTAACAAATGAAGCCAGGAAAGAAAACTCAGCCCCTGTGGACTTGATTGCCAGAAGGTGTGTCTGTAACGGCAGATGTTTAGGCACTCTGCTGCTCCGGGGTACTCAGGCGTGTGTTAACACACCACCAAGAGGGAAAGACATCTGCACTGGTGTTAGAGAAACAATTGTTGCAGCATATCAATCTGAAAAGGGTTTGTAAACAGTTAGGAGTTAAACGAGCAACAATGAGAAAGATAATTCCCGAGTGGAAAACATTAAAAACGTTGTGAATATTCCCAGGAGTGAACAGCCAAGGGGTGGCACCTTATTAACGCCTGCCCAACCAAGGGGCGGCTGTAACTACTTCCTTCCTACTTCCTACTTCCTACCTCCATATCAGACTTATAATATAATAGCGCTGATCGTGTCCCTCTGTGTTTGAAGCACAGCGTCAGTCAGGACTCTGGTGCTGCTGCTGCTGCTGCAGCCGCAGTGCCAGGACACGCCGGGAACCTCCTCGTCACCTACCGCGACAACTGGAGAGTGACTGAGGACAGAACAAATGAGGGGCTCCGTGGAGCGTTTTGGGGCTCTACGGAGCACCTAAAGCAACACAGATTTTTTTTAATATATATAATGAGTTTTACGCACGCGTGAAACCTTTACGCGCGGGCGTAAGCCTAAATTATGGTTCCGTGTTAAAACGACGCAGAGCCTACGCCGTAGGCTTGGTGTAACGCGGAACCATAAATCAGCCTTGAGCAGCACTGAGGGGAGAGGGGAGGAGGGGTAGCGGGGCTGCCGGGCGTCTTCGCATCATCTTTGCACAGAGTGTCTTGATGATTTGCAATTACAGGCTGAGCCTACCGGTAGTTTTTATACTGTAAAAAGTGGGGGGGACAAATACATGATTTTGGAAAGTGGGGGGGACATGTCCCCCCTGTCCCCAGTGGAAATTGTGCAGTGGCACTCACGGGCAGCAACGGCATGCTGCCACTCACTCGCTTTATTTTATACTATTTTTATACTTTTTCTACTTTTACTGTGACCACCAAATAATGTAGTTTTCCTGTCCTCCACATCATCCACAACATCTCGATCTCAGTCTCCGGGAAATTTAGTGGCACGGTGGCTCGACACGTCTCATTCATCCGGATTCATCCTGACGCCAAAACAGGCTGCAGGAAGCCATGCTTCCTGCATGCTCAGCAGGCTCATTCATATGCAAATACTACTTTGCATTGCCCATTTATGGTAAAAAGTGGGCGTGTAGAGGGCAGGATATGAACCGAATTCAGCTGCGCAACCTTCCAGCTGGACTGTGATTTATAAAGCGAACATTGCTTGCAAGTGTGCGTACAAGTGTGCATGCACGCGGTTTTATAAATCCGGATTTTTTTTTGCGCCCGCCATTTTTGGCTTTTGGCTTTACGTGCACTTTTAGTATGGATCCTACGCACTCTTTAATAAATGAGGCCCCCCTGGAACCGGTTTTGTGGAAAAGGGGTATGATTCGGCCGTGGACTCCTAGATGTACCAGAGTATTCTTGAGACCATCCGTACAACAGCTGAAGCTTGGTTGAAACTGAGTCATGGACCCGTAAAATGCTCCAAAACCCACCAACAAATCTACGTTTGAATGATTAGCCCAGGACTAGTCAAACTCCGGACTCCTAGGACGGCCAAACATCAGCATAGGGGGGTTAGCAGACCTGGACAGTCCTTAACCCTTCTTCTTCTCTTCAGTTTGTGAGGTGAGATTGCAAATGGCCAGGGGCCTCATTTATAAAAGAGTGCGTAGGATAAAAGTGCACGTAAACCCAAAAGCCGAAAATGGCGGGCACAAAAAAAAATCTGGATTTATAAAACCCTGGAAGGTTGCGCAGCTGAATTTGCCTCATATCCCGCCTTCTACACGCCCACTTCATACTATAAATGGGCAATGTAAAGTAGTATTTGCATACGAATGAGCCTGCTGAGCATGCGCAGCGGCTTCCTGCAGCCTGTTTGGGCGTCAGGATGAATGAGACGTGTCGAGCCACCGTGCCTCTGAATTTCACGGAGACTGAGATCGAGATGTTGCAGATGAGGTGGAGGCCAGGAAAACTACATTATTTGGTGGTCACAGTAAAAGTAGAAAAAGTATATAAATAGTATAAAATAAAACGAGTGAGTGGCAGCATGCCGTTCCTGCGCTAAACGGCGTGAGTCCACGGCGCAATTTCCACTGGGGACAGCGGGGACATCTCCCCCCCACTTTTCAAAATCATGTTTTTGTCCCCCCCACTTTTTACAGTTTAAAAACTAACGGTAGGCTCAGCCTGTAATTGCAAATCATCAAGACACTCTGTGCGAAGGCGATGCGAAGACGCCCGGCAGCCCCGCTCCCCCTCCTCCCCTCCCGTTTCCCCTCAGTGCTGCTCAAGGCTGATTTATGGTTCCGCGTCACACCAACGCAGAGCCTACGGCGTAGGTGCGCATCGCTGCGTACCCTACGGCGTAGGCTCAGCGTCGTTTTAACGCGGAACCATAATTTAGGGTTAGGGTTAGTAAAATATATAATGAGTAAAACTCATTATATATTTAAAAAAAATCTGTGTCCCGTTAGGTGCTCCATAGAGCACCTAAACGCTCTACGGAGCCCCTCATTTGTTCTGTCCTCAGTCACTCTACGGTTGTCGCGGTGGGTGACTAGGAAGTTCCCGGCGTGTCACCACGGCTGCAGCAGCAGCAGCACCAGAGTCCTGACTGACGCTGTGCTTCACACACAGAGGGACACGATCAGCGATATTATATTGTAAGTCTGATATGTGATGACATTATTAAGAGTATGAAATGAATCTGGCTTAATTTCACCACTCACCGCCTGCGTCACCAGTTCCCCATATCTTAAGTAAGTTCCTACGGGAGGGTCAGGGTTGGCGTAAAGATACGCACATTTTAGTTAGTTTTTTCTTTTTAAATCCCAACCTTTGCGTAGAAGGTGGCTTGCGCATATTTCAAGCCCTGTTTTGTGCGCAAGCAAGCTTTATAAATGAGGCCCCAGGTCTGCAACCCCCAACCCCCAACCTCACCCCATACCCCCCCTTTTGCTGATGTTGCCCAGGTTAAAATGTTTCAGCAGCAGCTTAAGAGAGCTTTGCAGTTCCTCCCCAACTCGATGCTCAAGAGACATTGTTGCCAAAGATGGATCTGAAAGCTGTTGGATCACGAGGGTACTTAGTATTGCCCCATATTGATTTAATCTTTCAGAAATAAATCTTGGCAAGGTGAGAAAAGTGACACGTTGTTCATCTGAGTTGAGTTTTCACCACATTCAGATGGTTTTCATTGTTTTTTGCACACGAGGGAACAGAAACAAAGGAAAAGACGATTAAAAGAGGGCGTATCAACTTTTGCAGGCTGCACATGACTATTTGAAGGTGATGCTGACAAAGTGACGACAGAACATTGCAGATATGAGATGGCAGAGAGTTCGGCATGTAGCCTATAACTTACCTCAGAAGATTAATCGACTCGGCTGCTTCGTAAAGTAACTCGCGGTCTTTTACTGAAATTGTTCCCATGATGGATATATGCTTTTATGTCAGAACTGTCATTTTCCACTAAACTGAAACAACCCGCTTTAACGGATTTCACATTAGAGCGGCTCTGACTTTTGCTGCTCACGCAATAAATAAGCACATTGGCATTTTATAAACAACAATTAAACTACTTCATGAAATAGGGCATGTCAGCAAATAAGTAACGCGAGTGGATGGACAAGACGGCCGGCTTCATTAGTCACTACAAGAGGGATCAAGACGTTGTGTGACATCAGGGTTTTGGCCAATTTCCATGCTACAGGTAACGGCCGCTTTGTTTGCCAACATCATTATCTGTGAATGCAAACATGGGGATCTGTACCCCCCCCCTTTCCCCCGACAACAAAAGAGGAAACCAGACGCTTTCATCTCAGTAGTAAAACTGGCCATTACTCTTCAGCCTGGACCCGGTCTCCCCGTCTCCCAGTCTGCATCGTGTCCTTGGCTCTTCAGGGATACGGGGTCTTGGCATGAAAACGCACTGTAATGTAATAATTAAAAACAAAAAAAGATAGTGAATTTGGTGCCGTGATGTCATCACTATGAGACACTGGTGTGATATCATAATCATGAGGTAATGGCGGGGAAGGGTGTGCAGTTTTATGGCTTTGGCACGCGACCCGTTTACTGTCGGCCAACTGCAACGGGGCACTAATGAGAACGGACGGCCTGGGCTGGCGGCGTGTCGCCACGAGCTGATGGACGTGGTCGAAATGATGCATCAATGTTGGAGAAATTTTGTTTCTGCACTCCAACTATGCAGCGGCAAGAATGAGACACAAGACAGAGAGAGGTTAGATTCAACAATCTTATTACTTGTACAAGGAGTAGTCAGGCAGCTTAACATCAAGCGTCAGCTTCCTCCTGGCTACTGAAGTTAATACAGACGTAAGCCATATATATATATATATATATATATGGGTGATTATTTAATTAAGGGAGTTTTTCTGTCCCCAGGGTAGATTTTCAAGAAAAAAAATATTTTTAGAAAAAACAATTATTGCATTTGTTAAAGTTAGGTTGTAGTAGCTATGAAAAAAATAACTGTGTCTCAATGATGACATTTTAATACTTTTTCAGTGTGTTGAAAACTCAAATGTGCAAGAATTTCACTGTTTTGGGTTTGTCCCCAACCCAGACTTTTTGACCGCCCCTCTATAATAAAGCAATACAAAGTGCTAAATTCATTAAAACTTTACTTTGCATTTCCTTGTAACAACTTAAAAAGGCCTTTTTCAAATTCATATAATTTATATTTGTTCAATTTGCAATTTATTTATAGTTAAATATCGCTGTCCCTCATACATCTGTCATTACCATCACACGCAACATTTTAGAGAGCAATAAAGTTTTTACAAACAGTTATTTACATTGTTGCATGCAAATTAGATACTCCACAGGAACATTCCCAGACATGAGGCAGAAGCCTGATCTTTTGATGCTCACATATGTAAGTAATTTGATGTTTTATACATCCTAATCTGAGAGTAGGTTTATTAGGCGTCATTACCAAACAAGTCACTAGTTGAGTATTTTAATTCATTAATAGGAGATTTCCCTTTATTTACATATATTCAGTGTACAGTGTGCCTAGCTAACCAGTTAGCTTAGCTAATCAAAAAAATTTGCCAACATTTTCTGCAAAGAGGGAGAATTGTCATTACCATCACGTGTCATTACCATCACAAAAGTGACTGTGATGGTAATGACTATCAGTGATGGTAATGACAATTTATCTGTTAATCACCTTATAACTAGAATATATTAGCTTAATTTATCATGCACTACTTTACTATGATACATAATTGAACAGTGACAAACCATAATTTACATTATTTTTGTTTGAAGATGTCAACATGGCCCCAGCTAAACCAGCTTAACGGTCAAAAAAATACAGAGACAAAATCAAGGAAGATCCTGAGAAATATCAGCAATATCTTGAAAGAGAAGAAGAGATACAAAAAAAGAAAAGAGACAGGAAAATTGAAAGCCATCTCACAATTATCAAAGCGGGAACAAAGATGCAGGAGACGACAGTGGAAAGTTAATCAAAGAAACAGTAGGGCCAGTAATAATTCTGCAGTGTCTGTACAACCGCCTGGATGAGCCATCCAGTGTGATGTGGATCTACGAGCCAATAAGATTCGCCGCGTTTTCATTACGTAACCAAAATGCAAACCACGCCCACAACTATAAAACCGTGTAACTGCATGCGAGCGTCCGACTATCGTAGCACTGCGTGACATCAGACGCTCTCTGTCCATCTCCCTCCAGCAGCTGCCACTTAATTGAGGTTTTTGTAGTGAAATGAGGAGATATCATAGAGATAACTTCTCATTTCAACTAACTGGATCAGCCGTTCCCCATCCGTGACCGTTTCCTACAGCGCTTTCAACCGGCTTTCAACGCGAGCGACAGGAAGAAAATAGAAGCAGGGCGTCCGACAAATGTTCAGCTCAAAACGGCACGCTGCGTCGTGCTGCATCGCTGCGGACAGTTAGGACAGTCCAATAGAAAATAAAGCAATGGAATTGATTTTGTCGCTGAAGCTCACTCGCATCGCATAAAGCCTGAATTATGGTTCCGCGTTAAATCGACGCAGAGCCTACGGCGTAGGGTACGGCGTAGGGTACGGCGTAGGGTACGGCGTAGGGTACGGCGTAGTGTACGGCGTAGGGTATGGCGTAGCCTACGGTGCGCGTCGCCGCGTACCTTATGCCGTAGGCCAGGGGTGGGTAATCCTGGTCCTCGAGGGCCGGTGTCCTGCATGTTTTAGATGTTTCCCTGCTTTAACACACCTGATTCGAATTAATCAACGTCATCAGCTTGTCATCCAGGGCTGCACAATTCTGTTAATGACACGGTCACTTGTATCATGTTCCAATGAAGCAGGGAAACATCTAAAACCTGCAGGACACCAGCCCTCCAGGACCAGGATTGCCCACCCCTGATGTAGGCTCTGCGTTGGTGTAACGCGGAACCATAAATCAGCCTTAACTCCGCCGGCTGGAGCTTCCACCATTTTTTCGTAGCGGTGTATCTCGTCATTCAGGCAGCCAATCAGCACAGTGCCTCATTATCATAGCCCCGCCCACTCAGAATCCCACATAGAAAATTAGGTTAGAAACGGTAAAGATAAAGACATGGCCCAGAGGCTGAATTTCCAATTTATTTAGAAAAAAACAATCAAAAGCTTGTTTTTAAGACATTCAAGGCCTGTTTAAAAAATACATTAAATGCCATAATAGATCCCCTTTAATATGGGTCACGCCACTGTTGCTGTGCATGAATTAAAATGCTACACACTAATTTGAGAGTGCTGAAATCTTTATTTTCTATTTTATCATTTTTGGATTGACACCCATCATATGGGAAATTTGAGTTGAGCATGCCAATTCTCTTGTTTGATCCTTTTTTATGTCAGAATCGAACCAGCCGGCCCGAAGAAGATATTATTACATAAGCAATGCTGTGGTAGTTCACCAAATGATTATTTTAGTGGAAGGTTAAGTGTTCAAAAGGTGTTGTTTTTAAAAAGTAGTGTTTTCTTTATCTTTGTTGTCAAAAAAACAACAAAAAAAACACCAGTGTTAATTTTTATGTCATTACCAAAACATGTTGTCATTACCGGAATACATTGTCATTACCGTCACAATACACTTTTTGACAGAAAATGTTGCTTTTTTGTTAACTTGGGTTTTACCTCAATCATTGTGGTAATGTTTAATTGTCTACATTTGCATTTTCTGAAAAAATATGCATTGCAATTCAAATATTCTCATTAGTATGCAATATTTCATTGTTGTGACGAGGCAATATATTAAAAAGTTAGAGAGAACATGGTGTTAAAATGTATTTTAAATGTACTTACAAATATTTAGAACATGATTCTTAAAGAGCATGTTTTGTACTTACTGGAATGATTGTGAAAACTTTGCTTGTCAAATCATTTTGTTTTAAAATCAGTGTTTTGTTTTTGTGATGGTAATGACATTTTACTGTGACAACTTTGAAAAAAGCATCATAATATCAAAATGATCATGAAGTACAATCAAAGCTATGCTAAGATCTTTGTTCCAGACCAATTGATAAACCTTTTGAAATAGAAAAAACAGAGATTAAAGAACTTTTTTTTTTCAAAATTCCAAAAGTCAAAAGTGCCCCGAATTGAATAATCACCCATATATATACTCCATAGTTACAAATCAATCATATTGAAAGCATTCAGTTGTCTCCAAGGTTTATCTGATTCAATCATGACTACTACTGTGACAATCAATCGCAGTCTTGTAGTTACATTCTATAGGGCAAAAGTGCCTCTTCCAACACTCTTCCAGTTTAATTCTATAGAGGGAATGCGCATGACGTCACAGATGCGACTTCACAGCAGGTTACGCCCACTGAGTGACAGAAAGACTGAGTGACAGAAAGACTGAGTGGCAGAAAGACTGAGTGGCAGCGTAAACTTTCAGTTTGAGCAACTCGAAAACATCTGAAATGGGAAAGAGCCGAAAAATAAGCTTAAGAGAGAAAATGGATCGCTGCAATTCGCAGAAACAACTGGATTCCAGGCATCGAAACGTGGATTTGCGGTTCCCATTTTGTATCAGGTAATGTTGGATTTTTGGGTAGCTAACGTTAAACGGTCAAATCATAAAGTTCGGTGTTCTCATCACTTTAATTTCGCCAACAAATCCTGTCTTGAAGTCGGACCAAGCGTCAAGACTTTTGTATGCCTTCAAGCTTTTCTTCGTGTATTTCCCCGGCGTAGAAATTAAGTACATATAAATATCAGGAAACTCGATTCGTGGCCAGATATTAATGTCCATGGACCACTGGTTCTTGGGGTAACTGTATGGGTCACTGTCAAGTCCAACTGCCTTTAATTTAAGCCGATAATCGGCTGTTATCCCGTCTTCTCCACTAGTTGCAGCCTTTTTTGCCACTCAGTGTGAGTAAGGGGGCTGGTCCAGTGGGAAAGTGACGTCAATGCAGACCCTCTATAGGTCAAAAGTTTCTTCCAACACTGATCTTGTCACCATATTTTTCCACTTGTAATGCTGTGAGTATAATTATAGTTACAAACATTGGCCACAGTTACATGATGTTTTTTTAATTCTGAATTAATTATTCCGAATTAAATAATTCCGAATTAAACTATTTTCCCTCGAGTTTACATGGAAATAGTAATTCCGAATTAAGGTTTACATGGAAAACACATTTGATGGGCTTTATCCAATTCCGCTTAAGGTCTGGGGGTTGGGAAGGTTCTGATTGGATAGGGGGGCGGACCGAAAGTTACGTCTACCGGAAGGAAAACAAACGTACAACTTTGAAAATCTCACAATTGTGATGTTTCCTGTTTCCGTCTGTTCTTTTAATTATCTCCAGGTCCTCCAAGCTATTTATTAAATAAATGTGAAGCCGACTCCAGAGACCTTAGTTAGGTGTATCCCGGGGGCCAGAGCGGGCGACATAGAAGCAAATTTGAAGCTACTGGCAAAGGGTAATCGTAAATATGGTAAAGTTATCATCAATGTCGGAGCTAATGACTCCCGTCTTCGCCAGTCGGAAGTAACCAGAATGAATATTGTCTCGGTGTGTAACTTCGCCAAGACCATGTCGGACTCTGTAGGTTTTTCTGGCCCCCTCCCCAATCTGACCAGCGATGACATGTTTAGTCGCATGCTCTCGCTCCGCCGCTGGTTGTCTCAGTGGTGTTCAGAAAACGACGTGGACTTTATTGACAACTGGGAGACATTCTGGGGAAAGCCCGGTCTGATTAGAAGGGACGGCATTCATCCCACCCGGGATGGTGCAGCTCTTATGTCTAGAAATCTGGCCAATGTTATTAGACACTCCCCCTGACAATGCAGGGTCCAGGCCAGGATGCAGAGCTGTAGTTTAACAGGGCTGGAGGCGAGGCTTAGTCAGTTAGAGGTGCCTAGCAAAATAGAAGTGGTTGCAGTTCCCCGCCCTCCAAAAGTTCACCAGGTGCAGCGTTATAGAGGCGTTAACCAAGATAACCTTGTAAAAATTAAAACCAATGTACATTTGGTACCAATTACAGACCTAAAAATTAGATGCGGACTACTAAATATACGATCATTAAGCTCTAAGTCTCTGTTAGTAAATGATATAATTACAGAGAGCAGGAGTGATATTTTCTGCTTAACAGAAACATGGTTACAGGAGGAAGAGTATGTTAGTTTGAATGAATCAACTCCGCCCGGCTACTTTAATCATCACATTCCTAGAAGCACGGGCCGAGGCGGAGGAGTCGCAGCAATTTATAACTCCGGTCTCGAAACAAAAATTGAACCTAAGTGCAACTATAATACATTTGAAAGCCTCATGCTTGGTCTGAAATTTCCGAGCCGGAAATCAGAGAAGCCAGTTGTGTTAGTGGTAGTGTACCGGCCCCCTGCTGGTGCGTATCTGGAGTTTTTGTCTGAATTTTCAGATTTCCTTTCTGGATTATTGATCAGCACAGATAAATTCATCATAGTGGGTGATTTTAACATTCATATGGATGTTGAAAGCGATAATCTTAAATTAGCCTTCGATTCTCTTCTAGAATCAATGGGTATCTCACAAAAAGTGGATAAACCGACGCACTGTTTTAATCATACTCTCGATCTCGTTCTCACCTACGGTGTTGAAACTGATGGTCTGTTGGTGTCACCTGTAAACTCCCTTTTATCCGACCATTACTTAATAACGTTTGAATTTAATTTTGTTGATGTTGAAGTGCAAAATAGGAGGTATTATTTTAGCAGATGTTTGTCTGATGAAGTTATTGTTAAATTTAGGGAGGCCATTGCTTATCTTACGACAGTGCGAAATAGTGATGTAGTCGAGGCCAGTGACCTGGGTTCTACCTCTGCAGATGTTGATTTCCTTGCTAGTAACACTGCTGATTTGTTGCATTCAGCTTTAGATGAAGTTGCTCCTTTGAAAAGGAGGGTTTCTAGCCACAGGAGCTTAACTCCCTGGTATAATTCAGATATCCGCATGTTGAAACAAAACGTGCGTAAAATGGAAAGGAAGTGGTACTCTTGTAGGTCTGTAGACTCTCATCGTGAATGGAAAGATATTCTAATAGTATATAAAAAAGCCATTCGCAAAGCCAGAACAGCTTATTATTCAACGTTGATAGAGGATAACAAAAGTAACCCACGTTTTCTGTTCAGCACTGTAGCCAGGCTGACAAAGAGTCACAACTCTGTTGAGCCGTGCATTCCTGCAGCTCTCAGTAGTGAGGACTTTATGGGCTTCTTCAACAGTAAAATCGCGAGAATTAGAGAAGAAATCAACCAGCCGGTTGTAGGTGTTTCTTCAGCTTTAGCGACTTCCCTAGGCTCTGACTTGTCTCTAGACTGTTTTGATCCTATAGACCTCCCTGAGCTGACTTCACTCGTTAATAGAGCTAAGTCAACCACATGTATGTTAGACCCCATCCCGACTCGACTATTCAAACATATTTTTTCTCTTATTGGTACGACAATACTGGACCAAATTAACTTATCCCTAAGTTTAGGATATGTACCACAGGTTTTCAAAGTCGCAGTAATTAAACCTTTACTTAAAAAACCTTCTCTTGACCCAGACACCTTAGCTAATTATAGACCAATTTCCAACCTTCCATTTGTGTCTAAAATTCTGGAAAAGGCAGTTTCAAGCCAGTTATGTGACTATTTGTATAGAAATGATCTGTTTGAAGTCTTTCAGTCAGGGTTCAGAATGCATCATAGCACAGAGACAGCACTTGTTCGAGTCACGAATGACCTCCTTATGGCCTCAGATAAGGGATTAGTGTCCATACTGGTTCTACTGGACCTCAGTGCTGCTTTTGACACTATAGATCATGGCATTTTACTGCACAGGTTAGAGCATGTTGTTGGGATTAAAGGGACAGCTCTATGTTGGTTTAAATCATACCTATCTGACAGGTTCCAGTTTGTTCATGTACATGAGGTTTCTTCAGAACAGTCAAGGGTCTGTTATGGTGTTCCGCAGGGTTCAGTGCTAGGGCCAATCTTGTTCAGTTTATACATGCAGCCGTTGGGAAGTATAATCCAGAATCACGGCATACAATTTCATTGTTATGCTGATGATACGCAGCTCTATTTGTCTATGAAGCCGGATGAAACAGAACCGTTAGTTAAACTTCAGGCATGTCTTAGGGACATCAAGGACTGGATGTCCAGAAATTTCCTGCTTCTAAATTCAGATAAAACAGAGGTTATCATTCTTGGTCCAGAGCATCTTAGGAAGGGATTAGATGGTGTTGCGATGGCTTCCAGTGCAACTGTGAGAAATCTTGGTGTTATTTTCGATCAGGATTTGTCGTTTAAACCATATGTCAATCAGGTTTGTAAAATAGCCTTTTTCCATCTCCGTAATATTGCAAAGATTAGGAAAATCCTCTCACAGAGTGATGCAGAAAAACTAGTTCATGCGTTTGTATCTTCTAGACTAGATTACTGTAATGTGTTGTTAGCAGGATGTCCAAGTAATTTGCTGAATAGGCTCCAGCTGATCCAAAATGCAGCAGCACGAGTACTGACAGGAATTAGCAGGAGAGACCACGTCTCTCCAGTGTTAGCGTCGCTCCATTGGTTACCCGTAAAATTCAGAATCCAATTTAAAATTTTATTACTTGCGTATAAAGCCCAAAACGGCTTAGCTCCGCATTATTTGCAAGACCTGATAGTGCCTTATGTTCCTGTCAGAGCTCTCCGTTCTCAGAGTGCAGGTTTACTCGTAGTTCCTAGAGTATCTAAATGTAGATTTGGAGGGCGGGCGTTCTGCTATCAGGCGCCACTACTATGGAACCAACTTCCAATCTGGGTTAAGGGGGCTGACACCACCTCCACCTTTAAAACTAAACTTAAAACATTTCTGTTTAGTAAAGCCTATAGTTAGTGTTTAGTAAACCTCTAGCTGGTGTTGGTAAATCTCTAGGTAGTGTAAACTTTTAGTGTGTCAGAGTCGCTCCTGTGGTTTCTTGTGCTGGCCCCCCCTTCTCCTCCCTTTTCTCTCTTTTGTCCATGTTGCAGCATCCTTTGCCGGACACCGGAACCTGCAGTGTGGGAGTGAGGGGGGCAGGGTAACGGCCCCTTTTGGGCGGGGGAGAATGTTCGTCCCTCAAGACTCCTCTCCCTGGCCCTGCCCCTTCTCAACCTTTCCCCGACCCTGCACCCCAACCTGGGACTTGATGATTGGGCCGGAGCTTCGGGAGCTGCGTGCTGGCCTGCGGTCCCCACCCCTGGTCATCCCGTTGCTGGCCCCCCCTTCTCCTCCCCTTTTCTCTCTTTTGTCCTGCAGGTGGCCGTGGGTGGCTTGTAGCTTGCATTACGGAGCACAAGTCTTTTCCTGACCCTGCACCCCAACCTGGGACTTGCTGATTGGGCCGGAGCTTCGGGAGCTGTGTGCTGGCCTGCGGTCCCCACCCCCGGTCATCCCGTTGCTGCTTCCACCTGCCTGCTGTGCTGTTGCCGTCCCTGACCCACCAGTCTGGCCCTCGGCAGGAGGGTCCCCCCTGATGAGCCTGGTCCTGCTCAAGGTTTCTTCCCTCCTAAAGGGGAGTTTTTCCTTGCCACTGTTTGGCTTAAGGTTTTTCTCCCACTAGGGGAGTTTTTACCTGCCATTGTTTATGTAATAACTGCTCGGGGGTTTATGTTCATGTTCTGGGTATGGGTCTCTGTAAAGCGTCTAGAGACAACTCTGTTGTATTAGACGCTATATAAATAAAATTGAATTGAATTGAATTGAAATGGTCTCTGCTCTTGACCAGCGTTTACTGCGTGCTGCCATCTTGAAACTTTGTTTTCGAAAACAAGCCCAGCGCGGAATATAAGCGTCATGGAGACAGACGGGCGAGGGAACGAGCAGCGCAGAAAGACCGGAATTAATTTAAAGAGGAATGAGTGTATACATGATCGCTGAATTATTCTATTCGGATTTAAAATCGGAATAAACCAGCCACTTACTTCGGAATTAAGTTTAATTCGGAATGGCCATTTTAGTTCGGAATTAGGTGTTTACATGGTAATTTTTACTCATTTCATCGGATTGAATTTTAATTCTGAATTAAAGAGGAATTAAACTTCCCATGTAAACGCACCCATTATAAAACATAGATAATTTACATATATTTTCATATCAATCAACAAGCACGTTGACCTCCAGGTTTGGGCTGCAGAGGAATTTGATTCACTGATCCGTTTCCCCGCCGACACGTCCAGCTCCGAACAAAACAAACGGACTCGCCGCATGAGCAACGCTGTCAGCTGGGGGTCGCAGGTCGAGGCCGCTCTTCTCTGGCGCGAGCCCCGACCCCCAAGGTCTCGCACGGCTGCGAGCGTTTATGTGTTGGCTGTTGCCGTTAGTTACGTTGTAAATACTTTTACAGTACAATAACAGTAAAAGACTGCCGGCACAGATGCCAGTTTTTTTTATTGGTATTTTACAATGCGTGTACTGTAATTTATATGAACAGTGCTGGATGACAGTCCATCCCCGTAGAATAACAGAGGTTTATGTCCCGGGAAGACCAGCGTGCTGATGTTTATTTACTTTATTTACTTTCACAAAAGTAAGAATCTTTTTTCCTCCAAGTAAAAGCATTTTTCTTTTAAAGAAAGACGGCGCTGCTCTGTTACCTTACTGGAGTTTTATTGAACTTTATGAATGTTATTTTTCATCCTTAGATGAAATCCTTTAGATTAATATCCCAGGAATTTAAATTTTCTAAGCAGTTTTTCCTCTTTTCCTTTTTTATTTTGCTTCTTCTTTTTTTGTTGCTTTTGAAAACCAAACTTTTATTTGTAACATGTTAAAAGGAAAGAAGACAACAGGCACCCATAGTGATAAAATACTGTTTATTTTGATAAATTACAGTTATCCACCGTCGTGCGTTAACCGATGGCTTCAATTGTGCGTTTAAATGCGATGGATGTAAATCACCAGTCACTTATAATTACTGTAAAACAGCAGAATACTGCTGTAAATCTGCTGTAAATGTTTGGTAATTCCTAATAATCAGAGCTTTGGCTCCTCATGGACTCGTTTGCCACTCATTCTGAATTATAGGACCAGTAAAATGATTATAATATACGTTCAGAAGGGCCCACTACGCATTTATGTTGGCATTCGACATCTTTCCACATTGTGTGATTTATTTTTGCCCTCTATGTGCACACGACGTCACATCCATTGCTGTTCGTCTCAGAAAAGGGACTCTCCTCATCCTGTGTCCGTATAGTCATCAGGTTTCATCAATGGGTGTGTTTTATGCTGTTTTAGACGGCAGCAGGTTGAACCGATCGCTTCAGAGAGGATGGTTAGTGCAGCACGACCAAAACACCTGAAGGATCACCTGAAAGATTTAATATCAATGTGCAAATTATTTTCTTTCTACATGCACAGCTCTTTATGTGTCTTTTTGTTTTTGTTTGCTTATTGCGGATGAATTATTTTAGTTTGCAGGAATAAATGAGGGGAGAAAAATCTATCAAATGCAGTGACCAGTAGCACAAAGGGATGAAGTAAATGTAAATGCCAAATTTTAAATGTATTCTCGAATAAAATAATAATAATAACACATTTTATCTGTAAAGCACTTTATATTTATTAATCTCAAAGTGCTTAAGAGCAGAAAAATAAAACATGGTTATTTTTTTTATATATTTTTTGATTTGATTTGATATGAAGATTTTATTTCGAACATGCATGATAAAAAAAGAGTACAAAAAAAGTAAAAAAAACAGAATACAAATATATATAGTAGTAGTATTACATTATCATTACTTTACTATAATACTACAATATAATAGAGAACAATAAACAGCAATGGTATAACAATAAACTTGAATAACTATATAAGAGTAGATATGCTATATATACACTGGTTCATATATTTACCTCCAATTATATCCATAAAAATGACTATAAATCTATATATCGACATATATTTAAAAACAGAGCATATAAAAGATACATTAAGCTATAAGCTTTCTTAAAAAGGTTAGTTTTCAGGTCACGTTTAAAAGCTTCTGATTAAATACTGATTAAAATATGTCAATTTCTGTTGTAAGAATGTGATTTATGCAAATGAGATGAAGCAATCCGGCGTCTTTGACGGCGCCTCCAGTAAATAGACTGGGAACACTTTTTACCCTGTTATTTCTGGCTACTTAATTGGCGGCTGAGTCTGACACGGCTCAATCTGCGGCGCTGACCCACGGCTTGGTTGTCAATTACAGGGAGTTAGAAAGTAAAAAGTGTGACCTCACCCCGGCGATCGCATGTTGCCAAAGTCACCCTGCAGAAATGACATCATGGATAATGATGTCATCCCAGGATTCCAGACCATCTCCCATTCCCGCTTAAATGCTTTTAGGCTTGGCTGCGCACACACACACACACACACACCCACACACACACACACACGCACACACACAGGCAGACGCAGTGGAAGTGTGCGTATGTTCACACACACACACACACACACACACACACCCTGGAGGAGCCTCACCCCACACCGAGTCGTGATATAAACAAGGCAAACACACAGCAGATGCGATAAGGATGTCATTTGGCTGCAGAACAAATAAAACAAGTCTGCAGAACCAAAAAAATAAAAAATGACTAATAATAATCCTTAAGGTTCCTGACAGAAGCCAGGCCGCAGATTCTCCTATTCCGCTGCGCCGGGGGAAAAAGCAGCTTCTAATTCTAAATATAATCTCATTGAGCCCATTTGAGGAGACCACAAAGTGCTGTTGTGTTAATTTTTCTGTTTCTTGTGTACGCTGCTCGTTCTAGGGAGAATAAATAAATGAAACATTACTCACCAGGAAAGCTGAACGTTTACTCTGAACCACGAGAGCCGGCTTCTTTGGGCCTCGGCTGAATATCGGAGTGACTTTATCCTCCAGATTTATGTTAAATGTGCGTTTACTCAGAATTAAACTGAATAAGTGAGTTATTGTGACGACAGCTGGGGACTACAATAACGCTAACTTGCCTCTGTGACGCTGTCTTGCTCTCGAACCCGTTGTGCAGACCCCCCCACACCCCCCCTGGGCTCCCTGCCCACTCCCTGACCTTTGGTAAATACGTGGCTAATGTGAAGCATGTGGCGGCAAATTGGAAACACTGAGCTTTTAAAACTGTGGACTTTTCTTTTGCACATGCTAATTTCTCCCAGGAGATCCCATCAGATGAAATGACCCAAGACATGTCAGTGTTGGGGCGACGCTCGTGCCCAGGGGGGTGCAGGGCGGGCGACGGGGGGGACGACGGGGGGGTCGGAGCGTGGACAAAGATCGTCAGGAGGCCAGATGACTGACTCAACCCGGAAAGTTCATTCAAAACACCTGGTTTACAAAGCTGTGCGCTTTCTGGCAGCCCATCTTTGAGACCTTTTGCGAAAAGGCCTTGCGTCGTCTCCATTCATTGCACTTTTTGGTGTAACTCAGATAGACTCCCATCTAGAGATGTGGGAAAGAATAATGGTGGCTTTCTGCTCTCTCTCCTAGCTAGGAGACTGATATTATTGAAATGTCAGTTAGCGCGTTAATTAGATTAATTCATTACACTGCTTATTAACGCGTTTACACGTTGCAAAAACGGTGGTGTTTCCATGCGTTTTGGCCGTTCATTTACACTAAAACGAAGCTCAAAGTCACCAAAAACGATAATTTCTGAAAACTCCGGCCAAAGTGGAGATTTTCAAAAACTCAGTTTTCACGTTTGCTTGTAAACGGAGGGAAACGGACATTTAGGCTTCAGAACGTCACGTTATGCAACAGAAACGTCACCAGCGTCATGTGTGCGACCTGTGTTTACAATTTGTTTGGCCACCGTCAATATTTTCTTGTAAATTACCTGTTTTATATTCTAAAGTCACACTTAAAAGTAACTCCACTTCTCTGTCACTCCAAACAAAAGACTCTCGTTCCGTCTTGGAAGTAACTGGCAGTCAAGGCTGATTTATGGTTCCACGTTAAATCGATACGCCGTAGGCTCTGCGTTGGTGTAACATGGAACCATAAATCAGCCTTAACTGGAAGTTACTTGTGTCATTTGTTAATGTTTTTTTCCAGGATTCTGATTGGCTAGCATTACTTTATGCTTCTCGTTACACTGCCCCCTGCAGGTTTGGCTGCTCATAGCACCTTAACAGCGTATTTTTGCAGATTTGTGTGAATGAAGAGATTTTGAAAACGATCTTGTGTAAATGATGGAATTTTTCAAAACGTAGCTCTAGGGAAATATCCGTTTTTGTAAATACCCGGCTATGTGTAAACGTGGCCTTAAATTTGGCCCATTGAGGGCCCCGTAGGCCACTTGGCCACTTCCCTCCTGCTGCTAGTCAAACTAACAAAGCAGGTGACAGACCTGGACGACTCAGGGGAGCGACTCAGCAAATCTTTTCTTGGACTTTTGAACGGCAAGTTTATGTATAAAAAGAAAGAAGACGGGACTATCAACAAGAACGCGGTGATTTGTACATTTTGTAAAAAAGAATGTTCCTAACACCAGAGCTGCTCCAGCCTGAATTATCATTTAAACGCTAAACATGTCCGGACAAGTTCCACTGTAAACGTTACAGCTACTAGTGCTTGAATTGCTGTATTGAGTCAGCTTTAGTTTTAATTTTGAACTGAGAGTCCGCTTAGGTGCCTATTTGAGACTCAGCCGTATTTTATTTTTTAATTTTATTTATTTAACTGTATTTGCATTGCATTTTTGAATAATGCACCTGGTCTAATTGATTTGCTGATGTGCTTGAGCTTTTTCTTTTGAATTTCATTGATGAAACACACTTCACCAATAAAAATGTGGATTTCAAATCTTCTCTTCTTAGTGTATTCAATTGATTTGTCATGCACTGCAATTTTGCAATGTCCTAGAATTCTAATTCTTTATTTGGGGACCTTTAGCAGACATGAGATTAAAATGTGATTAATTAGATTAATTAATTATAAATCTTGTAATTAATTAGATTCATTTTTTTAATCGCCTGACAGCACTAGTTATAATATATGGCAGCCTTTCTTAATGTTTGCTGAAGATATGGAGGCTGTTTTTTGTTATCTGGCTATATGAGCTCTGAATATTGAACTATGTATTTCATACTGTGAACTCTATATGTCTGGTATTTGTGGGAGGTCGATGCGATTTTGGATTTCTTCCTGTGTGTTCTGTTGAACTTATGTTAAATTGTAAGCTATAACTTGTAAAACTAAATAAAAATACCTTGATCAAAAAAAAACAAACACCTGGTTTACTCTCTTTTTTTACAATCGACCTCTTCGTCTGCCACACACACACACACACTCTCACTCACACTCACACGCCTCACACTCACCTCCTACACACACACAGGTGGAAACTCGCAGTGTTTTACTTCCTCTTTAAGGGAGAGCAGCGTGATCCATGCAGGACAACAGGTGCACGCCAGGCAGGATGCATGTATGTGTACGTGCTCATCCCTTTTATTTTTGATGAACAAAGAAACAGGACTCCCTCCCCAACTCCGTGAAACACGTTGGGGAGTTTTCAACTGCGATCCACCTTTCTGGAGATTTCCTAAAATGATTTCCTAAAGTCTCTGCACCTACGGAAGAGTATTAGCCAGGCAGGAGAAAAATAAAAATATTATTTTAGAGGAGGAAGATTTTTTTTTTCATTATGCACTTCAAAAGTCGAAATGTACAGAAAAAAGTGAAAATCTCGAGAAAAAAGTCGAAATCTCGAGATTAATATTGAAGTGCAATTTCGAGAAAAAAGTCAAAATGTCGAGAAAAAGTCGAAATGTTGAGAAAAAAGTCAAAATGTCGAGAAAAAAGTTGAAATGTCGAGAAAAAATTTTAAATCTCGAGATTAATGTTGAAGTACAATTTTCGAGAAAAAATCGAAATGTTGAGAAAAAAGTCGAAATGTCGACAAAAAAGTCAAAATGTCGACAAAAAAGTCAAAATGTCGAGATTAATGTTGAAGAGCAATTTCGAGAAAAAAGTTGAAATGTTGAGAAAAAAGTCGAAATGTTGAGAAAAAGTCGAAATCTCGAGATTAATGTTGAAGTAAAATTTTGAGAAAAAAGTCGAAATGTTGAGACAAAAGTCAAAATTTCGACTTTATTCACGACATTTCAACTTTTTTCTCAAAGTGCACAATAAAAAAAAATCTTCCCCTCACAATATTTTTTCTCCTGCATGGCCCTAATACTCTATGTTAATGTTGAAATACAATTTCGAGAAAAAATTCAAAATGTCAAGATTAATGTTGAAATACAATTTCAAGAATAAAGTCGAAATTTCGAGAATAGAGTTGAAATACAATTTTGTGAATAAAGTGGAAATGTCTCCTCTGGCCCATCAAATCCAGTTAGCAGAGCGACTGACAGCTCTGCAGCAGCAGCCATAACTAACTAACTAACTAACTTACATCCTTGGAGTGTAACGTTAAGGGTACGTTTCTGAAGTTATGCAACTGCATATGTGTGATATGTGTTAATTTTGACTTTTTTCTCAACATTTCGACTTTTTTCTCAACATTTCGACTTTTTTCTCGAAGTTGTACTTCAACATTAATATCGACATTTCGACTTTTTTCTCGACATTTCAACTTTTTTCTCAACATTTCAACTTTTTTCTCGAAGTGCATAATGAAAAAAAAATCTTCCTCCTCTAAAATATTATTTTTATCTTTCTCCTGCCTGGCCCTAATACTCTTCCGTAGTGTTTGGTTTTTGGGGTGTTTTGATTTGTATATGACAGAGCTGAGTGAGTGAGATGGAGATGTTTCCCCGAGGGAAACTCCCAAAGGGATCAATAAAGTCTGAATCTGAATTTATGCTGAACTGAGAGAGGTTGCAGTTCCTCTACCGGCCACTAGGGGACGGACCACTGCTGACAGGCAGCTTGTGCCTGGTTTCAGACAGCATGGCCTGACGGAAAAAGCCCAGATCCCTGCAGGATCCCTGCAGGATCCTGGCAGGACGCTCCAGACCAGAGGTCTGCCGGGACCCGCAGCTCGCAGGCTGATGCCCGCAGGTTTGCAGGACGGCAGCAGCTCCTGCACCGCAGGCGGCAGGTCGGGCGACCGCGGGTCCCAGCGGCATTTGCTTCAGGAGCAGGTGCAGCACGATGCCGCACCGTACGAGGGAAAGGAGGCGTGAAAATTGTCCAGTTCTTCTTATACAGTCTGGCTGCCTCAAGTACGGCAGCTCTGAAGCTCCAAAAACAGTTCAATCGATGAGGTTGAGGATATAAATAACTTCTCTCTCCATCCCTGACTTACTAGTACCCACTTTTTCCAATGCAGCGTCATGAATCCATCCCAGCTTTACTCAGGTGAAGGCAGGTGTTCACCTGGAGAGTTCACCAGTCCTTCACTTGTTTGAAACGTTGTGTGAAATAAGACCTGGAAACAGGCACTGGCCACGGTTACATGATGTTTTTTAATTCGGAATTAATTATTCCGAATTAAATAATTCCGAATTAAACTATTTTCCTTCGAGTTTACATGAAAATAGTAATTCCAAATTGAGGTTTACATGGAAAACACGTTTGATCGGCTTTATCCAATTCCACTTAAGGTCTGGGGGTTGGGAAGGTTCTGATTGGATAGGGGGGCGGACCGGAAGTTACGTCTACCGGAAGAAAAACAAACTTAGGCGCTACAACTTTGAAAAGCTCACAATTTTGATGTTTCCTGTTTCCATCTGTTCTTTTAATTATTTCCAGGTCCTCCAAGCTATTTATTAAATAAATGGTCTCTGCTCTTGACTGCGTGCTGCCATCTTGAAACTTTGTTTCCAAAACAAGCCCAGCGGGGAATATAAGCTTCATGGCGACGGACGGGCGAGGGAACGAGCAGCACAGAAAGACCGGAATTAGGCCCTGTTTACACGTTGTAAAAACGGTGGCGTTTTCATGCGTTTTGGCCGTTCGTTTACACGAAAACGAAGCTCAAAGTCACCAAAAACGATCATTTCTGAAAACTCCGGCCAAAGTGGAGATTTTCAAAAAATCCATCTTCACATTTGCCCTCTAAACGGAGGGAAACAGACATTTAGGCTTCAGAACGTCACATTATGCGACAGAAACGTCACCAGCGTCATGTGTGCGACCGGTGTTTACAATTAGTTTGGCCACCGTCAATTTTTTCTTGTATTTTACCTGTTTTATATTCTAAAGTCACACTTAAAAGTAACTCCACTTCTCTGTCACTCCAAACGAAAGACTCTCGTTCATCTTGGAAGTAACTGGAAGTTACTCGTGTCATTTGTTGATGTTTTTTTCCAGGATTCTGATTGGTTAGCATGACTTTATCTTCTCGTTACACTGCCCCCTGTAGGTCTGGATGCTCATAGCACCATAACAGCGTATTTATGCAGGTTCCTGGAAATGATGGTATTTTCCAAAACGTAGATAGGGAAATATCAGTTTTTTTAAATACCCGGCTATGTGGAAACGTGGCCTTAATTTAAAGCGGAATGAGTGTATACATGATCACAGAATTATTCTATTCGGATTTAAAATCGGAATGAACCAGCCACTTACTTCGAAATTAAGTTTAATTCGGAATGGCCATTTTCATTCGGAATTAGGTGTTTACATGGTAATTTTTAC
Source organism: Cololabis saira (assembly GCF_033807715.1). NCBI lineage: Eukaryota > Metazoa > Chordata > Actinopteri > Beloniformes > Belonidae > Cololabis > Cololabis saira. The sequence goes on along the minus strand of NC_084592.1, from coordinate 41,912,299 downwards.
TCATTTTAAATCGGATTTAATTTAAATTCTGAATTAAAGAGGAATTAAACTTAAACTTCCCATGTAAACGCACTCACTGTGTCATAGAATTTTCAAATTGGTTTAATTCACCGTACGAATTGTTACAGATTACTTTTGTAATACTGTATTTGACCCGGTCTTTGTACGTTTTGACCATATAGAAACATAATTCTTGCCATTGTAGGAATGAGATGTACCTGCTGTACTCTACTGCCCTTACTTTTGAACAACTTGTGCTTTTTATTATTTTACCTCTTTCTTATCATTTTATTTCCTTTTATTTGTTATTTACTGTTTAATTGTGTCTTTCCGCTTTTAATGCTAAAGCACTTTGAATTACCTTGTGTTGAATTGTGCTATACAAATAAACTTGCCTTGCCTTCACGGCAAATATCCTTATTAATTTCTGTTATGAAATGTTTATATAATTAAGGTTTATACATATATTATTTACTGAATTCAAACATTCATAATATCTTAAATCGTTTAAATGTGGTATGTATTGTTGTGCATCGCCCATATTTCATAGGTTCCACGATTTAAATAGTGAAAACAATTAGAGATAGTGATGATTCATGCTGCACCGGGAGCTGGTGCTGCATCCAATTATATGCTTTCTTCAATATCAAATAACACTCAGGCTAATGTGGAACGGTGAGTCGTGCGTGTCCGAGCCAGAAGAGCTGAGCTGTCAAAGCAGATGGGTCTAGTCATGGGGGGCTTCTCCACGGCTCGTGTTTTCACAGGAAATACACCCGAACGGAGGTAAACGGCCCTTCCTGAACGCTCATGCACCAAAAACAATCACCAAAGATCAGGGACTGGGCTAAAGATGAGCTACGGGACACTATTTTAGTTCTGTTCGTTTTTGATTTCATGAAATGTTTAAATGTAAAAAGAAAAAGATTATCTTTATAATCTATTTGTTTTTGATCAAGTGTGATTTGTAGTTAATAAATGAGGCCTTTTTCAGGTCAAGGCGAGACGGGATCTGCTCATCGCTTATTGAGGGAATGACGTCACAGATGCGACTTCACAGCGAGTTTCGTGGCAGAAAGACTGAGTGGCAGCGTAAACTTTCAGTTTGAGCAACTGGAAAACATCTAAAATGGGAAAGAGCTGTTGTGGGATCGACTGTACTCATAGATTTAGCAAGAAATCTGAGTTATCGTTTTACAGACTGCCAAAAAATATGCTTAAAGGGGACCTATTATGGCATCTAATACCTATTTTAAACAGGCCTTGAATGTCTTAAAAACAAGCTTTTGATTGTTTTTGTTAAATAAATTAGAAATTCAGCCTCTGAGCCATGTCTTTATCTTCCCATTCTCTAACCTCATTATCTATGAGCGATTCTGAGTGGGCGGGGCTATGATAATGAGGCTCTGTGCTGATTGGCTGCCTGAATGACGCGATACACCGCTATGAAAAAATGGCGGAAGCTCCGGCCGGCGGAGTTAGTTGTGGGTGTGATTTCACGCATCGGAGGCCTTTGCATTTTGGTTACGTAACGAAAGGGATCAGAATCTGAACGGCTCGTAGATCCACATCACACTGGACGGCTCATTCAGGCGGCTGTACAGACACTGCAGAATTTGGTTGCTTTCCTCCTTCTCTGAGTTGGCAGGCCACTTTATATATGTTAAAGCAAGAGAAAACCTGTTTTTCATAATAGGTCCCTTTTAAGAGACACAAATGGATCGCTGCAATTGGCAGAAACAACCGGATTCCAGACACCGAAACGTGGATTTGCGGTTCCCATTTTGTATCAGGTAATGTTGGATTTTTGGGTAGCTAACGTTAAACGGTCAAATCATAAAGTTCGGTGTCCTCATTACTTTAATTTCTACAACAAATCCTGCCTTGAAGTCGGACCAAGCGTCAAGACTTTTGTATGCCTTCAAGCTTTGCTTTGCGTATTTCCCCGGCTTAGAAATTAAGTACATATAAATATCAGGAAACTGGATTCGTGGCCAAATATTAATGTCCATGGACCACTGGTTCTTGGGGTAACTGTACGGGTCACTGTCAAGGCCAGCTGCTTTAATTTAAGCCAATAATCGGCTGTTATCCCGTTTTCTCCACTAGTTGCAGACATTTGTGCCACTCAGTGCGAGTAAGGGGGCTGGTCCAGTGGGAATGTGATGTCAATGCATACCCTCTATAGTGAGGTTCCAGGGCCGGAGCGGGGGGGAACGGGGGTTTCTGAGTTGACGCATCTCTGAGTCAGCCCTGGAAGTGACCGCAGAGTCGAATCATCGTCTGCGTAAAGGTCGGCCAGGACCACTGAGCTCACGGCTCGAACCAGATGCTGGTTCCACTACGCCACCTCTGTTTGGTCATTTATTACCAGAGGTGGGTAGTAACGAGTTACATTTACTCCGTTACATTTACTTGAGTAAGTTTTGGGAAATGTTGTACTTTTAGGAGTAGTTTTGAATCACTATACTTTTTACTTTTACTTGAGTAGATTTGTGAAGAAGAAACTGTAACTCTTACTCCGCTACATTAGGCTACGTTGAGCTGTTACTTTTCTTTTATCCCTTTTATCCACGTACGTGTCAATCTCATGACATCACTGAGTGATTCTTTGGGAAAAATGTTTGTTTTTGCATGTTTTGTCACATTTACACAGACTCAAACACACACAGAGTTTCTATGAGTTCATGTTTGTTCTAGTTCTGCCTGGTTAAAAAAGAAAAGTACAAAGGCTGGAAATGTTTTGCTACTTGTGCTTAATTTATTTTTTTATTCTGTTATTATTTTATTTATTTCATTATTTATTAAAGTACTTGAATTTACTTTAAGATTATTTTAATTTAAGCTATTTTTTATTTTTTATTCATTTTAATTAATTTTATTATTTTATTGATTTAATTTGCCTGAAGATGATTATTTTGTACTTTTGTCTGTTTGAATGGTTGTGTTAAAAAAAAATAAATCAGACGTTACTCAACAGTTACTCAGTACTTGAGTCGTTTTTTCACCAAGTACTTTTTTACTTCCACTCAAGTAATTATTTGGATGACTACTTTCTACTTCTACTTGAGTCATATTATTCTGAAGTAACAGTACTCGAGTACAATTTTTGGCTATTCTACCCACCTCTGGTTACAGTATTCGGGACTTCCAATTACTTGTAAGACGGCTGGTGAGACAGTCAGTGGGGGTCTGCACCTGTACTGTATTTAACTAGTTCCTTTTTTACTTAATTTTATTATTATTAATGATCTTATGTTTCTGTTTTGTTTTAGTCTCTTGTACGTTTCACTCAGTCTGTAACTCTGTGTACCTGAAACAGGTCTCTCTTGTAAATGAGACAATGGGTGTCAATGAGATTTAACCTGGATATATAAGGCAAGGCAAGTTTATTTGTCTAGCACGGCACGGGGTCGGCAACCCAAAATGTTGAAAGAGCCATATTGGACCAAAAACACAAAAAACAAATATGTCTGGAGCCGCAAAAAATGAAAAGTTTTGTATCAGCCTTAGAATGAAGACAACGCATGCTGCATGTTTCTATATTAGTTAGAACTGGGGGAAGATTTTTTTTTTTCATTATGCACTTCGAGAAAAAAGTCGAAATGTCGAGAAAAAAGTCAAAATTTCGAGAAAAAATTCGAAATGCAGAGAAAAAAGTCGATTCGTATGGTGAATTAAACCAATTTGACAATTCTATGCCACAATGCCTGTTTCCAGGTCTTATTTCACACAACTGACGAGAATTACGTTTTCTATACGGTCAAAACGTACAAAGACCGGGTCAAATACAGTATTACAAAAGTAATCTGTGCCGATAAAATAAAGGTGAATAATAAAAAAATAAGTGATCTGACGGACATATTATAGAATACTTAACATATTCTTGAGACCACATTAGTCTCAGTTCCCATGTAGACGTTTTCCCTCTGGAAGAAACATTTTTTTTTAAATGTAAATGTAAATGTACTTTATTTATATAGCCCTTTACATCCACCTCTAGGTGAGCCAAAGTGACTTACAGAATAAAACATACAGAAATACAACATACAATCATAAGACAGAGCAAAAAATAAATAAATAGAATAAAAGAAAAAGAGTAAAAAGTGTCACCACACTACTGGGTATTAAAAGCCATTCTAAATAAATAAAGGTTAAAGGTTTTAAGCCTTGATTTAAAAAGGCCCAGGTCAGATTTTTACGACGGAGTATTAGGGCCAAACTAAGAAAAAAAAAAAAAGGAAATTACGAAAATAAAGTCATAATAATATGAGAATAAAGTCCTAATATTACGAGAATAAAATCGTAATATTAAATATATTATAAATATATAAATATAACTTCACAAGATGCTCAACATTCAACATTTTTACACACTCTTCCTGTTAGAGTTCTCATAAATTAACACTTTATTCTTGTAATATTACGACTTTATTCTCATAAATTGCGACTTTATTCTCGTAATATGACGACTTTATTCTCGTAATATGACGACTTTATTCTCGTAATATTACGACTTTATTCTCATAATATTACGACTTTATTCTCATAATATTACGACTTTATTCTCATAATATTACGACTTTATTCTCATAATATTACGACTTTATTCTCATAATATGACAACTTTATTCTCATAATATTAAGACTTTATTCTCATAATATTACGACTTTATTCTCATAATATGACGACTTTATTCTCATAATATGACGACTTTATTCTCATAATATGACGACTTTATTCTCGTAATATTACGACTTTATTCTCGTAATATTACGACTTTATTCTCGTAATATGACGACTTTATTCTCATAATATTACGACTTTATTCTCATAATATTACAACTTTATTCTCATAATATGACGACTTTATTTTCATAATATTATGACTTTATTCTCATAATATTACGACTTTATTCTCGTAATATTACGACTTTATTCTCATAATATGACGACTTTATTCTCATATTACTTTATTCTCGTAATGTTACGAGTTTATTCTCGTAATATTATGACTTTATTCTCATAATGTTACGACTTTATCCTCGTAATTTCCTTTTTTTTTGTCTTAGTTTGGCCCTAATACTCCGTCGTAGATTTTAGCCTAGTGGTGCCTCAAAAAATATCTTTACCTAAATCTGTTTAACTGAATAATTATTCCAATCTGCTCCCTGGTTGTTGAGGTAATTAAATGTACCACCTTATAGGCATAAACCCAAAAGTTTGGGGAGTTTCAGCTACCGATCCGCGTTCTCTGCGGCCTGTGATCAGAGGCGTTTGTCTTGTTTCTTGTTTGTAGTAAATACCCTCCCACCATGTTTGGCACAGAAATGAGATCCCGGGTTTTCCAACAATCTGGAGGACCTCTATCCCACCTTGTGTTTGCGAACAAGCTTCCTTGTAGCTCTATATTTAGCCCCTGATTCTCCTCTGGAGGCTGGAGCAGGTGGAGGGGGACGGGGGCCTTGGCCTGCACTCGCGGGACAGACGGGCGAACACCACGACCCAAGCTCTGGACCTCATATCATAACTGTACGGCTCATATTAAATCCCCTCCTCGGCACACACACACTCACACACACACACATGCACACACACCCCGGGAGAGGAGTGTTTTTTGCCTCAGACTGATCATTACAACCCTGCTATGTTCAGATCCGAGGCTGAAAACAACAGATTTCACTGGCAGACTGTAAAACCACTTATCAAAACTCCTCTGCACTGCCACATGAAAACCTCCAGCCATGCCTCAATATTTTGAGACTTCCAACATGTAATTTGAGCCCAGCTTTTGTGGGCACAAAGTCTCCAAAACCTCTTACTACTGTCCCCTCCACGGGAGGAGAAAAAAAAAAAAAAAAAGAGATGTTAAAAAAACCAAACCCTTGCCACTCTACCTTTCTTCTGTAAAGTCTTCGGTTCTATACGATAAATGATCCTTGTCCGGGTCTCGTTTCAGAAACCTGCTGATCCCCGTATTCCTCTCCCGTGCCAAGATGACATCACTGATTCAGTCCGTGCCAACTGTGCTCAATAAAAGCCCAGGCATATTTCAGTGTGGGAGGGTCTCTGCATGAAAAAACGTGAGTGAGAAAATCTTTTTTCCAAATTAGCCCGAGCGAGTAATTAGAGGGTATTGCTTGTCACCGGTACTCAACGGAAAATTGCAATGAAATCTAATCATTAACGCCCCGCGTGACCTTATGTTTGCACGTTAGTGTGTAAAGATGAGCTCAGGACGGGGGAGTGCCGCATGGCGAGACCCTTTTGAAGCCGTTTGAAGAGTTTATTTGGGATTGTAAGACACTAGAAGGTTGGTGAGGACTTGTCCATCGAAGAAAAAAAATGAGAAAGTTCCCCAGAAAGACGTACATCAGCCGGACGGTGAGAAGGATTCAGGTTTTTTAGAATGAGATACAGGTTTGTTGTAGTTAGCCACTCATATTTTGCACAAACAAACACCACTTATATACATATAAGTTAAACAATGCTATTACAAATAATGAGACTAGAATCTATGGCGCATTCGCTTTAACTCAGAGGTCAAATGTCAGAGCTGCTTGTAGCAACAACCTCCAATGTTAATATTAATATAATATACATCTAAGCGCATGTAAATAAAACACAAATCTGTGATATAAACAATTAAAAACATCTAGTTTTGAACTTAATCTGCATTTGTTCAAAAGACAAGATATTGTGCATTTTTTCCTTAACAGGCAGTATTTATGTAATCCCAGGCAATCTTTTCATTTACACACAAACAAGCCATGATCTTGTTGTATTTACTTTTCCTTTAACAGTTTTAATCTATTGGGCAGATTAATCAACGTTTAGATGAAACATGCTTTATTTGTTTAAGTAGAACACCACAGTAAAAGAAATCTTGCTTGATCTACTTTAAATTGAGATTTTTATGTAGATCAAGAAAGACTAGTCTTTGTATAAACTACTAGTATGTACAAAATTCATTTGTAAGTAAAGTCAACTTAATTTTAATAAAAAAATATTGTCCTTTTTTTTCTTTTTTCCTTTTTTCCTCTTTTTCTCTTCTTTTTTTCTTCTCTTTTTTTCTTTTTTCCTTTTTAAAGTCAACTTAATTTTGATAAATAAAGTAAACTTAACACAATTAAGTTGACTGTACTTTCAAAATGTATTGTTTACATACAAAAAATTAAGTAGTTTATACAAAGACTAGTCTTTCTTGATCTACATAATAATCTCATCTCATAATCTCAATTTTTTTTAAGTAGATCAAGCCAGATATTTGTATCAGTGTAGGGATCCCGCAAGGGTCAATTTTAGGACACACATACCCCTTTTCCACCAAACCGGTTCCAGTGCTGGTTCTGGTTCACAACTCAATCAACTTGAGAACCAGCTGAGAACCGGTTTGCTTTTCCACAGCTCGGGTGTTAAGGGGAGCCACGTCAGTTATGTCTCTGCAAACGTCAGTTACGTCTCTGCAAACGTCAGTTACGTCGCTACGTTTGCACGAAAGTTGAAGCAACAACATATTTGCTCTAATAGGACTTGGTCCACGCAGCTCCTCCGCGGACCATATCTCTAAAAGAGAAGAAAAAATCCGTATCCGCCCCATGGAGCTGCTGCGATACGTCAACGTCGCCGCCATATTGGATGTGGCAAGAATGCGCTGTAAACTAATACAAGTAAATTGACTTATTTTCATAAAGCGCCTTTCTACAACGAAATGTACGTTTTACGTCTCATTTATACATAGCATATTTTACATAAACATATTTTAAATTTTTCAAGTAACAAAATAACATATTTGAACCTTTTTCAAGATTTTTTTCAGTTATTTTATTGTCTGAAAAATGGTTCTAATGTTATTTTATTGTCTGAAAAATGGTTCAAATATGTTAAATTAAATTTGTTTTGTTGTTGAGAAAATATGTTTCTCTATTTTTCTTATTTTTGTGAGGGGGGATATACTGTATATTGTTTTTCGGCACTACCTTGTTCTCTATAGCTGATATAACATGAATTACTCCTATGTGGGATCAATAAAGTTCTTATTTTTGCCGTCTGAGAAAATTAAATATATTATATTTGGTGCCTAACTGTTTCCCAAGTATATTAGTGCGTGTGTGAATGAATAAATGAGACGTAAAACGTAAATTTCTTTGTAGAAAGGCGCTTTATGAAAATGTACGT